>NC_056733.1:146459875-146532375 GCF_019279795.1 Protopterus annectens | reverse complement strand
TGGCAGAATTTATCCTAAAAGACATTCTCAAAAATCTTTACTTTCCAAATGGCATACTGAAAGTAGTTAACAATGAAGATTTGTAATCCAGGTAAATTTGCCAAAACAAGCTTTTTGCATCTAAGACTGAAAAAAATAGTAGCATTTGGCATGAGAGCTGCTACTTCTTCGACTGTGCACATTGGATGTTGAGGATGTTTAAGCACTTTGTTTAAATCTCTTGGATCAATACATATTCGAATATCATCTGAGCTTTTCTTATGTGCTTTGACGTTGGAGGATATCCATTCAGTCGGTTCTTTTACTGGAGTTATCACAACTAAATGCACCATTTTGTCTAGTGCTGTTTTTACTTTACTCTGCATTGCTACTGGAATCTTCCTTGCTGGTCAGACAACTGGACTTACTTCATGGTTTAACCTCATGGAATATGTGACTGGTAGCTTGCCATGCTCATCTTTGAAAATATCAGCATATTCATTAAAATATTCTGTGTAAAACTATCATAGTAGTTCAAGCTTATATGGTGAATTTATTTGTTAAATTAAATCAGTCCCATTCTCAAACTATCTTTGAGGCCCAGCAGTAAATGCATGTGTCTTTTAGCTATGTAAAACTGCAAGTCATAGCTGTTCCCAGCAGAATGGCATGTGAAAACTACTGCTCTATCAGTTTGAATCTCTTCACCACCACAATCAACAAGTTTTGCACACTTTGCTGATTCAAATTTCTCACCAGCTTTTACTTTAGCAAACATTTGTGCTGATATAACATTGCACATGGATCCAGTATTTACTTTAAGCTCTGTAAGTTTTCCATTAATTCGAACAGTACAAAATATTTCACCCTTTGCTGCCAGATTGCCAACTGGCTGACAGTTCACTGTAATAATTGTTTCATCAGTCACAGATACACCATCAACATAAAAAATTTGCTTGTGGCTTTCTAACTGATCTACTTGCTTCTTGGATTCTCCCTTTTATTGAAAGGTTGTGGTACTTTAGACTTGGAAAGCCTTTTGAAATGATTCCACTTTTTACATTTGTGACATTGCTGATCAAAAGCTAAGCACTTTTCTCGTTTAGGTTCAGGTTGCCTCCATAATTACGATAGTTGACAATGAGGTCTGAGGTAGCAATCAACCTCTTCGGTTTATGGTTGAAACTGGGTACTACTGCATTCTTCTTGCTTATATCTCTAATTCATCTTAGCTTTGTGTCTCACAACATTCATACTAGTAGGCACTGTATGCATGCTTTTCTCATTTATATGCATATTTGTATGCTTTTCTGTAAGCTCATATATTTAACAAATCTCTATGGCTTTGCTCAACGTTAAATCACTATCTCGAAACAAAATCTTTCTCACTGCATCATTATTAACACCACACACAAGTCTGTCCTTTAGCAACTCATCTCACAAATCACCAAATCTGCATGTTTTTGCCTTATTTCTCAAGTCATTAATGTATGATGCTCTAGTTTCACCAGGCTTTTGATTTCTTGTGTAAAATATGTGCCTTTCATAGTTTCATATAATAGTACAAGGCTATCTGCCCTGGGGCATTTGTAAGCCTAGCCATAGTGATGTGGCTTTAGCCACCCCCTGAAATGGTACAAAAATGTACAGAATAAATCTAGAATACTGTGCCTCTGTCTAGTAGTGACACAGTGAAGGTCCCCTTATATAATAGAATTAGTTTAATGTGCCCCTGTCTAGCAGTGACCCAGATGTGACCTCTGGGGTAAATTTTCGATCTCCCATCCACTCATCAAGATTTCTCTTGAAGAGAGTCAGTGAGGGGCTCTGCCTAATACGAACTGGGATCCTGTTCCAAAGCATGGGAAGCCTTTGGGTTATGAATCTATCCCTCCAGCATGTCCTATTCATACTTGTGCCGAGGTTTAAGTCTTTAGCTCTTGTGGTCCTGATGGATTTGGATTTTTTGAGGTGGAGCATGTCCATCAAATCCTGATTGGACATGGCCTTGTACGTCAGGCAGAGATCACCCCTGAGCAGGCGGTATGCCACTGAATAGAGCTGAAGTTTCTTTAGTCTGGCGGAATAAGACATATGTTGGAGACCCTTGATCCTTTTGGTAAGGTACTTCTGTGGTCTCTCCAGCTGTTGCAAGTGCCGGGTGAGGTACATACCAAATGGGGCATTGTACTCAATCATGGGTCTGATGAGGGAGGAATACAGGGGTACAATGACATCCTTGGATCTGGATGTGAATCCCTTCATGATGAGGTGTGCAAGGTAGAATGTTTTTCTAACCACTTTGGCAACGTGGGTGTCAAATGAGAGGTCGCTGTCTACTTGGGTCCCTAGGTCTCTGATTACTTTTTCCATACTCAGTGGGTTGCTGTCTATGTGATAATTTGTGGGTACTTTGTTTTTTCCAAAAGGGATGACTATACATTTTTTGGCATTTAGCTTAAGGCCGTGACTACGGCACCAGTTGTCCGTTTCAGTGAGGCCTTTTTGTAGGATGTGTGTGTCAGCTGGTGTATCGACTATGGCACCTAGTTTGCAGTAATCTGCGAACTTTGTCAGCCACAGCCCTCCCATGTTGGCTTTAACATCTGAGAAATAAATGCCGAACAAGAGGGGTCCCAGGACAGATCCCTGTGGGACACCACTTGTGACTGGCTTTGAGTCTGACATTGCTCCAGCGATTTTAACTTTATGGGTTCTGTCCTTTAGCCAGTTTGCAACCCATCTAGTGACATAGGGGTTTACTTTTAAGCTGTTTAGCTTATCTATGATGCCTGAGTGGGGTATTGTGTCGAAGGCCTTAGCCAAGTCCAGGTATGCTGTATTGACTGCTTTGCCCTCATCAATGGCTCTAGTGACTGTTTTGAAAAAGTCAACAAGGTTTAAAAGGCAGGATCTGCCCTTCACAAAGCCGAACTGGGTGGGATCAAGTGTCTGTAGGTCCCCTATGGCTCTGTTTATGAGTTCCATAATGATTCTTTCCATAGCTTTGCAGACCAGGCTAGTTAAGCTTATGGGGCGGTAGTTTCCAGGGTCTGTAGAGGCACCCCCCTTGTGTAGTGGGACCACTGTTGCTGTACGCCAGTGTACAGGTACATAATCCGAAGTAAGGCTAAGGTTAAATAGCATTTTTATGTGTGGGTTTAGCTCCTCATGGAGTTCACGTAACACGCACCCCGGGATACCATCAGGTCCCATTGATGCTGTGTTTTTTGCTTTGTTTAGGGCAGTTCTCACTTGGACATCTGAGATGACAGGGAGATTACATTCAGCTGGGATAAGTATTTCTTCTTTTGGGGGTGAAGGAGGCGAGAAGTTTGCACTGAACCTGTCAGCCAGAATGTTAGCAATATCTGTGGGTTCAGTGTATTTTTTGTTGTTGTGAACCAACTCTGAGCATATCTGAGGGTTTCCGCTCAGGTTTCTAACATAGCTGAGGAAGGCTTTGTGGTTATCTTTAGTGTCCTTAGCGATTTTTCTCTCAAAGTTTGCCTTGGATGTTTTTATGAGAGAACGTAGTTTTCTGCTAATGTTGATCAGAGACGTCTTCCCTTCATGGGATTTCGCTCTGATGTGCAGTAGCTTCCTTCTTTTGTTATACAATTTGTTTATGGCTGAGGTCCACCAGACAGGACGCTTACATTTGGTGGAGAGGGACTTGGATTTGTTTGGGATTGCATGATCCATGCATTCTTGGATATGTCCATAGAAAGCATTTGTGAAGGATTCGGCATTGCGGGATGTGGTATCCACTGGCACAGTGGGCTTAAAGGATACCATCTCCTTCTTAAGAAGAGTGAAGTCTGCTTTTGAGAAGTTTTTCACTGTGGTCTTTTGTGCTGGGGTGGAGGTGGGATATGTATATCCAGGGTGATTAGTTTGTGGTCAGATCTCACTAGTGAGGGGTATACTTCCGGTGTGGAGCATTTTGTCCCCATGTTTGTGATGATCAGGTCTAGTATATTATCTCCCCTAGTGGGAGAGGTGACTAGTTGTTCCAGTGCATTTGAATTTATGAATTCCAGGAACCTTTGGGCTAGGGTATTAGGGCTAGAATAATGTACCCAATCTATGTTTGGGTAGTTGAAGTCTCCCAGTATGATGGTATTTTGTGATACATTCATATCCTCCAATGTCTTCAGGAAGGCTGAGTGGGGTTCTTGAGATTGGGAGGGTGGTCTGTAACATGCTACCAGTTGTATAGCAGTTTTGCCTATGGTTAGTTGCACCTGTATGGTCTCTGTTGCTTCATGTGTTGCTACTAACCTGGAGGTGTGGGTGTCCTTTATGAATATGGACACTCCCCTCCTTTATGGTTCGGCCCGGTTTTGGGGCGAAAAGCATGATACGAGGTATAGCCTGGTAGTGCTGGGGTGCTCTCAGGAGCCTTGAACCAGGTTACAGTTACTGCACAGACGTCGATGTTCTCCATGCTGAGGAGTGCATCAAGTGCCTGCATCTTGAGATTTAGACTTCTGGCATTGAGCAGCATTACCCTTAGTTTTTTTCCATTTTCGTTTTCTAAGGAGGTGGGTTTGTCTTTTGAGCCTTGCCTAAAAAGGCATTATGGGGTGGCAAGAGCCTTAGCCAATATCCGGAAGCCCAGTGGTGACAGGTGTAAGCCATCCCTTGCGAAGCAGCGTGGCTTGTCCAACATATCATCCCAGGCAGACAGATATTGGATCCCCTTAGAATGACACCAGTACTCGAGCCAATTGTTAAAGCTGATCATCTTGTCTTTGTATTGTGGTATCATTCTTGGTGAGGGTAAGATGCTGCTCAGGGTCAGGGTCATACCAGCCTGGGCTACATAATCAGAGAGCTCTTCTATGTCTCTTTTCATGTAGTCCAGGGAGGTACGTCTCAGGTCATTCACACCAGCATGGACAATGACAGAGTCATATTTGTACTTGCTTTGGAGTGACCTGAGTGCGTGTGTTATGTGGCGGATCCTAGCCCCCGATAGACAGCTCACAGTCACCTTCTCCTTGTTCAGCCTGGTCAGTGGGACATCAGTGTGTCTGACTATGGAGTCACCTATTACTAGTGTATCAGGCAAGGTGTTTGGCCTTAAGGGCTGCGATTGTAATATTAATTTGAGGGTTACATATTTCTCTAAATTTACATTTTAAGCACTCAGGGTTTTCCCCGCGGTTCAGCTTGTTATCACAATATGGCAGTTATCCCCCTCCCCTGCATACAATAATGAGAGTTCCCTCTCAGTGGCTTCTGAGCCTGCTAATTTAAGAAGTATGAATGCCTTTGTATCTGCAGCTTTATCAGAAAAAGCAGCCTGTATGAAAATATCATATTCTTGTTCAAACACTTTCCAATTCTCAGCAATATTATTATCAAACACCAGCAGTTCAGTTCTGCGAAATCCCTCTGCCATCACAACAAAATACGTTTAAAAATATGCATAGACTAGGTACTTGTAATTCTGCTCAAATGCACAACAGTCTCTTTGAAAATACTTCACTTTGACATTGGGAGCATTCCAGAAACTTCAGACACTTCAAATAATTAAATATTTAATTAATGCGAAAAGTAGTACATTGCGAACAAATGCAGTCTGTTTAGCCTTTTCGTACATCAAAAGAACACTTTCCTATTTATTTCAAATACTTTTATCAGTATGCCGCAATTTTAGACATTTAATTTGTCTCGGTAATTATTTTGAATGTTTTGAATGCTTCGCCAAATGCTAGGAAACTGAAAAATCATTTAAATGAATTTAAGTACCTTTGAATAACCACTGACCTGTTAGCAAGTTCACTCAGGTATATTACTCTACTTCTAACCATGTGCCTCATAGTTTGTGTGTTGCTTCAACTTTGGATCCCATTCTGGCACAATGTCATTTTAGACATGCCGCTTCTGACACCATGTTACTTGTCTCATGCATTCGAAAGAGACGATGACGTGGTGTATGGAATATTTATTGTACCATAAACATTGTCAGGAACTGTAACATATATTTAAGCTAACTGATTCACACATTATTTCAAACATACTTGCATGTGCATCTCCATTCATGCCTGCATTCACTCTGGCTGACTGTACAAAATGGCATTGTTCTCGCACGTGCTTAGTACTTATATACACGTGCTATCTAGCTACAGTGGCTGAATAGGAACATTACATATAATAATCTACAGGGAGGAAACAAAATCAGACTATTGGGGGTTAAGCTGACCTTTAGTGCTGCTGAATGGTTCACCCATAGTGAGGACTGCAAAAAAAAAGTTAAGAGTCTTGGTTACTTTCCTTTAAATGTCTGTTTTGGTTAATAGAAAAAGACTATAGGGTAGATATATGATGTTCTTTTGTTGCACAGTACTCTATTTTTGAATAATGTGTTGTGTACAATGTGAACCTACTTAAGTGATGAATTAACTTATACATTTCTACAGCCACAACTTCAAAGTCTGAAATAAAACTAAAAGGAGTAAATAATTGATTGATGTTAAATTTCTTCTGTCAGTGGTATAGAATGCTGAGACAGAGCGATAGGTTAAAAGTGCAAAAACATTTGACTTGAAAATATTAGGATACTCCCATCTCACGCTATGGAAACTATTTTCAAGTGATGGGTGTGTAACAGATACCTGTGCTGCTAGTGTTTGTTCACAGTAACTAGAATGTGACTTTGTGAATCTGCAGTTATTCATTTGCTAAATGGGAAATCTACAAACCTGTTTTCATGCGTTAGGTTTTACTTACTGATATACTGGTGATGAAATTTGTATATGTGTGTGTGTGTGTGTGTGTATATAAAGTTTTCCTTTTCATTGTGTTATATTTGTTAGAAATATACACTTTTGAAGCCTCCCCTGGTAAATGGCAGCTGTGTTAGAAGTAGAAGTGGAACTAACTAACGAGCAAAATATAATTCAACTATATGTGAACCCAATTCCTATTAACTGTACTGCCAAAAAAATAATTTTAATCTGTTGTTTAATGTATCTAACCCCATAATTTTGTCTACTGCCTGTTGTGAAATCATGGAACTAGGCAGTTGGTGGATTTGATTCTAAAACCTCAATGATAGTGTAAAGGCTACAGGTATATGCAGTGCTACTTATGACAGACGTCAGGTGATATGAATGTGGCATTATATACAGCATGTACGGGTTCATTTTTCCATGAATGACAACTGAAGTATGATTAATCTTCTTTGGAGTTTGGAAAATCACCTGTGAAACTAAAGGTGTATATAAAGATGGTACCATGCACTCTATAAATTATTTGATAAAAGGGAGGGTGGTCTGATCCTGAATAGGCTCTTTCCAGCTACATGATAACATATAGGATTAAAAAAGAATACCCAGTTAGGAAGCACAGATATATATATATATATATATATATATATATATATATATATATATATATATATATATATATATATATATATATATATATATATATATTTTTTTTTGGACACTATCTACATCATGTATGATGCGAGTGACTATTATCATCTGTAATGTTTTAACTGTATAGAATTGTTTAGGTGTGTAGTAATATATTACAACATCTTGTAGCAGTTTGTTCTTTCAACTTATTTTTTTGTATAGTATTTCTAATGTAATCTTTATTTTATTGGATTATACTGCATTTGTATTGTACTGTATGTGGAGCTATTCTCCCCAGGCCTCTGCTGAAAACAGTCAGACCACCCCGGTAAACAAATGTCAAATAAATAAAATAAATAAATAATAGCAACATTCATTGTGAGGTTATAAGTTAGTCACAGTAATATATACATGCATACATACACACATACGTGCATATGTACCCATCCTGGGATTCAGAAAAGCTTAGTGTGATGTGGAAGCCAAAGCATGAAAAGGTTTCCACATTGTGCAAAGCCTTTTAAATTCAAAGACTGCTCTACCTTTCAGGTTTTCCCTTCACTGGGACCTGTCATGTCTGAAGCTACATTCTAATGTGTAAGTCCAGGAGTGGCTAATACTAATTAGCCGTGTGCTGTTCTCCCGGAAATGTCCATGGCTCTTGATTTGCAAATTGCTCAGCTGAGTAAAATTTTACTCTAGAAGTGAAAAGTGACTACAGTAAAAATACAGCAGTCACCCAGTCACTCCTATGGAGATACTTGTGGTGCAGGTAAGTTTAGTGAAGACATGGGGGTGGGGAGATGTTACTGTACTGGTATATGTATGTGTATGAATATGTGTGCATGTGTTTGTAGGGGCATGGATATGTGTGTGTGTGTATATATATATATATATATATATATATATATATATATATATATATATATATATATATATCTGCCTCTGTGGCAATAGTGGGGTTAGGCTAGGGAATCAAGAGACTGAAGAAATGTGTGTGTGTGTGTACTTATATATATCTTTGCCTCTGTGGTTGCAATAGTGGGGTTAAGCTAGGGAATCAAGAGTCTGGAGAAATGTGTGTGTGTGTATTTTGGACTGTGCATGGAGATAAATGGGTAGGTGTTTCCATGAGTTCCATATTCAAGGCCATGGAAAGAATTATCTTGGATCAGATATACAGTGACATAGAAAACATAAAGACATAGGACCCTACCCAGTTCGGTTTTGTCAAAGGCACGTCGTGCCTACTTAACCTGGTAGACTTCTTCAAAAGGTCAATAAAGCTAATGGCAAGGGCAAAACACTGTCCGCCACCTACCTTGACCTGGCCAAGGTGTTCAACACAAGAAAACAGGGACGAGTATACAAATTTAAGGAACCTGGCCAAAAGCCATCAAAAGACACAAAAGTCATTCCATGATACACCTCCAAAACTCTCTGAAATTCATCGCTAGGAAATTTTGGAAATAAATCGGGGTAGTCTCTGGGATACATACTATCTCTCAAGCAGGTCCTATTTATATCACAGGTAAGGTTTAAGTCTTTAGAATGGGTAATTCTGGTATTGTTTTTTTCAGTCCTTTGTGGATTGATGTTGATGTTGTGTGGATTCAATGAACTGCAGATATAACCTTCCTCTCACTTCTACAAGAACTTACTTCAGTGGGTCTGCTGATAGTTTCCACAGACACTTTAGCAAACTCCCCAGATGTACTGCAAACACCCTCAAAAATGCTCCCTCATCCCTCCCACCATGTTTTCCTCTCTGTTATTTTCTACAGATCTTATCCAAAGATATTATCCCTTTACTGGAACAAATACAGCTGGAAGGTTCCCCTAGCTATAGCCAACCAACATCCATGGTTCATATACCACTATTGTGACTTCATTGTTGCACCCTTAAATCATATCTTAAACTTTGCCTTCTACCAACACCATGCCTAATACATGGAAATCTGCCATAGTAAAACCACTGCCTAAACAAAAACAACCCATATTCCCATCACACTATTGAACTATTTCTGTCCTCCAAACCCTGTGCAAAATCTTGGAGCAAATTGTCTACCTTCAACTTACAGATTACTAAATACCTCCTTTTCTCACAAAAGCATGACATCCTGTGGTTAAGTAGGAACATGGCCACAGCTATTTGGTCTGTGACACATGGAATTCTCATGTCAATTGACAAAGGCATGTTGTCTGGTAAAACTTTTATAAACCTCACAGAGCTTTTGACTTAGTTAGTCATACCTCTCTTATAATCAGTCTTTCAGAAAGTGGCATTAGCCGTGATGACATACCTTGGTTCCACAGTTATCTAACTGCCATTTCTCAGTGAATTATAACTGCTGTATGTCTCACTCTCCTCTTCACCACTACAAAGTGTATCTAAATTATCTATTCTTGCCCTTTCTGCAGTCTGTGTAAATCAGTAAACTTCCACTTGATCTTCCTTACCTTCCTGTACTCCTATACACAATTGACACGGTCCTTCACCACTCCAACCACTTCCTGACTACCTTAACTCAAGATCTACAATCTGACTTCAGTCAACTCAGAGGGTGAATTACTCTTAAAAACTTCATACAAAATGCATCAAAAACTAAATTTATGCACTTTGGTACTAAACCTGAAAACTTTAACAATCTATGATCACAACAACCATCCCTTAGAGGAAGCCTTCTCTTTCAAGTATCTTGGTCTCTGGTTAGACCCCTCACTCAGCTTCCACCTGCATCTTGATAGTACACATACAAATTAATCTGCTAATTTTCTGGGCACAAAAATATCCCCTGTTCTCTCACACTCCACCAGATAGGCAATTGGGAAGGGAATCTTATGCCTGCATCTCAGATTCAGCCTCCATCTTATATCAGCAGCCTCAAGTAAATCTCCACCACTGTTCAAACACTAGAAAATAAAATATGTAGAGTTATTACATCCTCATCAAGAAATGAAAACCACTGTATAGTATTAAAAAAGGCAAACTGTCTCGCTACCAGTTAACCAAATAGCAGACCTGCTCCTAGGATCACAATTGTTCAAACTCCTATATGAATATACTCTCTTTCTTTTAACCTCAAAACTAGTAAGCTATACCCCCCACATACAAAGAAACAAAAAACACTAACACCCTAAAACACACCTCCCATAATCCAAGCTACATAATCTATGCATTCTCATTTCTCAGGCCAAAACTATGGGACTCCCTCACAAATGAAATCAAAGACTCGTCCTCTAGTTACAAGTTCCATTCTCTACTAAAATCCCATTTAGTTAATGAAGCAAAATGTACATGTTACCCCTCAGGTCACAGTGAGTAAGTCTCCTTTAACTCTTCTCCTTTTCACATTTCTGATTTATTTTACTCTAATTTCTCAAACATTTTGAAACATTTGTACATATTGTAAATTAATACATTGGACTTGCTATGTATCCAAAGTATTAATCTACCATTGTACTGTTTTATTGTCAATTATTTGTTACTGAAGTCTTGTCTCTTTTGTATGGCAGGCCAGTTTTTGGCCTCAGGCTGAGACTGAAATCAATCAGAATTGATCAGTGTGCTACCCCAGTAAACAAATTCAAATAAATAAATAAGAAATAGATATATAAACAAATATACAATGACTGCAATGCCATGTTTTCAAGTGGCTAAAGCTGTGGTGTAAAATTCAGAGATATGCTGTACTGAAAGCTCTGGTATTGAATTGCTGTACATCCTGTTATTCTTCAAATGTTTTATGCTGAAATCTCAAAAGGGTACGGGTACCAGGGGTTTTAGTTCATATGTCATTACTGCCACAGTCTAACATTCTGCACAAAACATTTGAGTAACTAATTCTGTAGGGTCACATTCAGCATAGGGCTGTACTGAAACTCTTTTATGTTTACCTGATCTCAATGTGTATTTTAAAGCTTTGCAGTTAAGGCTCATATGCATAATGCAAGCAGAAGGTCATAAAGCAAAGTAGAAAAGGATGATGATGAAATCAGGGGTGGTGTTTGAGAAGGAGGATTTTGGATGTAGATACTTAAGGAGAATAACAACAAACGTATAGAATATTTGTAAAGTTGCAGAAAGTATTCTAATAACTAAGCCAACACAGAAATGGAGAAAAGAGATTTTGCCATTAGACAGACTGCAAGCAGGGACATAAAAAACTGAAAAGAGAGGGCTGGAATTTATTGGAACAAATTGGAAAAGGAACCAAGGTACTGTGAACAACTAACAAAAGAGGGAAAGATAATAGAATGGGATAAGGCTAAGCAGAAGTTTGGACTGTGGGTTAGATACTGCCTTCCATAACAGGGATTGATGACAGAGTTTAGGTAGAGAGAGAGAGAGAAAGGGATATAAGAGTGCTTAAGAGAAAGACCAGCTTTGGTGGAGTTTGCAACTGAGTCAAGAATAGAAGTTGCTGTAAAACTGAATAATTAGTAGGTCATATAAAATATTGCATGATATTTATAAGACTCAATCAAAGAAGGTTGGAAAAAATTGTAAAGACAGACTGGAAAGGCAATTTACAAAGAAAAAAGTGGGGGATATCTGTATGGTTCCCAACTATGCAAAAAAGTGCAGAAGATTTATGATTTTTGCTTGGAAGTGTTTGCAAGAGTACTTTTATACTCAAAGCAGACTTCAGAGATTCTTTTCCTCAGGTAGACAGAAAATGTTAGACGTGTGATGCAAAACAGAGAGGTAACTTAGAACATGATTTTGGGTGTGGAGCAATTAGTTAGATTTTAAAAATTCCCTAGAGGTCACTCTATAAGAAATATTGGGGGAGCAAATGGTTGTAACTAGGGGAAATTATTCTTTTGAGCTGGGACACATGATCTGAATTGCCTATAGTTAGTAATGCCTTACTAAGTTTAATGCTATTGGCTGCCAAAAAACAATTATTGGAAAATGGAAATCACAATGTAAACTAACTGTAATTGAAATACTAAATATTGCAAAGGAGATACAAGAACAAGAGCTGGAATCTCTAAATAAATGTAGGTGTAAATTACATAGAAAGAAATAAATAGAATTCTGGAATAATGTTAAGGATGTGAGGTTTAAGGGAAGGCAGAAATTGAACAATTTATGTAATGTTGGAGTGAATAATTGTTAGAAAGAAAACATATGTAATGTAGTGTAAGAATGTGAAAACTGTTAATATAATTTGTTTTATTTCTATTAATGTATATATGTTTATGTCTTAAGTGACAATTTAATAAAGGTGTTTAAAAACAAAAAAAGGTGTAATAAGAATCTTGCATGTTTTTATAGCTGACATTGTATTTTTTGCTCCCTGAACATTTCATAATGAAATGCCAAAAGGGATACTGATTTATGAAATTTTAGGGATAGGCACTATATCATTTTGTTTAAAGGTATTCACTGTTACAGGTTTTACTTTGTAGTATACCCAGTTTCCATTAAGAGTTATTTTTTAACTTTTGCTTAGCTTGCAGAAAATAGCAATGACTGAGACTATTTATTTGCTGAGTTGTTATTAGATCAGAAGTAAAAACACACACACTCACACATGCACGTGTGCGTGCACACACACACACACACACACACACAAAATCAGAAAAGGTATGTTTTAGTTGTGACATGCCATGGTTGTAGGGCTAAATACCAAATTCAGAGGTGTACTGCACTGGAAGCTCTGGAATATTATATTTTGCTGCTGAACCCTGTTTTATTGTCTATTTTTTAATGAGCTCTCAGATGAGATGGACATAATCTTTCAATGTCAGGCCCAGTGGTTTTAGTTCATATACATTTACTTCTGGTCTGCATTTTACATTATAACTGTTTTTCTTTTTTTCTTCTTTTTTGGGGGGGCTGAGCATCTTCTCAGTAAATGAGTATGATAATTGCCTTGAATGCTTCCTTATTGAGCTGTTATTTCATTAGAAGTAAAACATTATTTACATTTTACCTGATTTTTCTACTTTTAATGTACCATATTTAACAAGTCAAATGTTTGAGCAACTAAAGCAGTGAGGTCAAATTCATTCTAAGGCTGCACTGAAACCTGTAAGGGTAGAATAGGAATCTTATTTTGGTTTCCCAGCTAATCATCTTTCTTATACCTTGAAATTTTCATAATGGAATCCTAAAGGGGACTGTGATATGGTGTTTTACAAATAGGCCCTTCAGCAATATGTTTAGAAGTGTTTACTACTGTAGTCTACATTTCCATTTGGGGTGTTGTTGTAACAACTCTTCAGTATACAAAATACAAGGATGGCCTTACATACTTGTTTACTCAGCTGTCATTAGGTCAGAAAAAAAAATACATATTTCAACTGTAAGTTAATGTGGCTATAATGTCATGTTTTCAAATGGCTAAAGCTTTGTTGCATTGGAAGCTGTGAGAATATAATCACAGTCTTAGATATGTTTAGTAGCAGGATACCTTGTTGTCATTCCTTGAATGTTTCATAATGAAATTTCAAGGGGTGGTGGGGTATAGCCTTTCAAGACAGACACTAGTGGCTTTAGTTCATATGCCTTTACTGCTACAGTCTCACATTTTGCATTATACTCAGTTTTCATTGTGGATGGTGAATTTCTGCTCAATATACTAAGTATAACAATGGGCTAGCATACTACTTTACTTTGTTATCATCTCACCAAAAGTAAAAGTCCTATTTATCTCTCCTGAGTACATAAGTTTTTTTTTCTCTTGTCTTATAACTCCTTACCAGGTTTAGACTCATAGTTAGTAAACTACATTATATGAAGATAAAGTTGTGTTAAGTGACTTTGTAGCTGGGGCAACCAACTTAAATGCATTTTGCTGCTGTGGTTCATGATATATTCTGAAAAAAAATTGTTTTAATAGTTTACATAGTTACATAAAAATAATCCTTTATTGCTCTGTATCACCCCATAGTCTTACATAACCATTTGGATGCTCTGGTGTGTATATATATATATATATATATATATATATATATATATATATATATATAAGTCTACTTTACATGGTAGACTCTTCAGAAAGTCAACTTTCATATGGCCGAGACCATATGATTGACTTTCAAAAAGCCGACCATATAAAATAAACACATAACACACACCAAACACTTACCTTTCAACTGTTAACAGGGGGTAAACCCCACTGGCACCCCCCATGGGGGGCTCCACCCCACACACACCCGTAACTTAACTATACCAACTCCGAGATCGCACTACAGAGCGGAAGAGGAAATTTCAGGTGTCAGTCATATGGTCTCAGCCACATGAAAGTCGACTTTCTGAAAAGTTGACCATGTGAAGGGGACCCATATATATATATATATATATATATATATATATATATATATATATATATATATGTGTGTGTGTGTGTGTGTGTGTGTGTGTGTGTGTGTGCATGTATGTGTGTGTATATATATATATATATATATATATATATATATATATGTGTGTGTGTGTGTGTGTGTATATATATATATATATATATATATATATATATATATATCTCACACACACACTCACACACACACACACACACACACACACATTTTTTCAGGCTGACAAACACAGTATGTATTTCAATCGTATCGTATTTTTCTGAAGTGAGAAGAAAAAATAATACTCTGCTTGGAAAAATAGCATTTTCTGTTATTGTATATGTTATAGCAAAACATGCATATTTCCCATATTCTGACACATATTTGTGATTCTATTATCTATGCTTCTTAAAAGCTATTAGGATTTGCAAAACAAAATTAAAGTGATGTGATTGAGGGGTCTTCTGAAAAATTCATAAGGGTATTTTGAAGATGTAGAGATATAGTCATTTTAAGTTATGGCAGAATTCAGGCCAGAATGGCCTTTGTAAATTGACAGGATGCAATTTTTACAAAACAATCAGTTGAAAGAAATATGTAGCTTTCAGTTCACTTGAAGATAAAATAAGCAAAAGCAATTAGAAACAGAAATATATAATATTGTTGTGATTTCTGACCTAAAAAAGAACATGTTCCTGGTTTCTGTATAGAAGTGATCTATTTGTTTTTAAACACACACATACATACATGGACTTACATGCACACACACACACACACACACACACACACACACATGCTCAAAGGCATGTGTGTGCATAGAAAAAGAATGATAGAGAGGGAAATAGAAAATTAAAAGAAAATCAAAATTTTCATTTAAATTCAAGATGCAGGTACTCCTTTTTCTTTGATATTAGGAACACAGTTTAGGGGTGTTTTAAAGAAAATGATGCCTGCATTACTCTTAAAATTTTCATGAATAAATGTTGGACTTATAAGCTTTTAAATACAAGCAGTAAAATATAGCCAGTGTTCTGGAGACAAACCTTCTGAAAATGGCCTGCAGTTAAGGGATTAGGCATGTCAGCCTGAACTGCATATCTGTGTAAAATTGGATAAAACTGGACTACCACAAAAAATTCAAGTGAACATTGGGAGCCCATGGCACCTCCTCATGCCATTAGACATTGATATCACATTGATATCCTATAGGGAAGACTGAACAACCACAGGGCACGATTGTGACATTTGCCTGATGGTAGAAAGCGGTAATAAGCCAATCTGGTCTGCTCATTTAAATGCCTTACCATTATACCACCTCCTGCATCTCTACCATCCCTCTTACTCTTTTTCCTCCTGTCCGATGCACTTTTAAATGCCTCCATAGATTCCCTGACTACCTCCCATTCTGGTACTGTATTCCAATTGTCAGTACCCCTCTCTGTGTAAAAGAACTTTGGGAGATGCAGAGAGTATCTAGATCCTTATAATCTGCTGCCTGTGCCGCTTCATTCATTCCTCTTCTATCCTTCCTGTTCAGAATGACTCCTTCATGTCTCCCTGACACGATCCTTGTGTACCAGTATCAAGTCTTACAGTATAATTGTTGGATGGGGATTATTATTGCAAATATCAATAGGGACTCTGTGTGCCTGTTTGTTTTTCACTTCTCAGCTCATTTTGTTTACATTTCAGATACATTATGCATTTTGACATTGGGTAGATCAGTGTGTTACTACCAGATGGTTGGACATTATGTGGCAGTGCTACAATTTTCAGCAGAATGGTTCATTACTGTAAGTTTTGTGTCTATGCTATCACTGTTCAAGTTCTTTTGGAACTGATTTTGGGACTGATTTCTTGTTCACTTGCCTGCCTTTTTTGATTTGTGGTCAGTGTTGCTGTGTGTCACCCAGTTGGACTGCTTTGAAGTAAGCAGTCCACCTTTTACATGTTACACAGTGACTGTTTAAGCTGCCATCTTTGTTTTGTTGTTATTTTACATATTATCTGCATGCCTAATTACTAAGGAGAAGACAGCATGGGTTTTCATCACTTCCTTTGTATATGGAAAATATTGTAGGTTGTCCTAGGGAGGAGGCTGTCAGACTTCTCTGCACCCTACTTGAAGTATCAAATTAGCTACAACACTGAAAAGCTTGTAGCTTTGGGACAGTTTTGTTTCATTTGATTGTAATGTGTTTATCAATTCATGCAGTTTTATCTTTGTTAGTAGTTTGTGCTTTTTCAGTTATTATTTATTGCCATTTATCACCTACATTGTTGTTGTTAGGGTGATTATACAAACTGGAAGCTGAAAGTTAACTGCATCTAGAGTCCTGACCAAGATCAGACTCTTGGAACAGGATCATATTAAGTTACTAGGCTATTGGCCCTGAGGCCCTTACAAGCCTAGCCAAGAATTTAGCCCATGTTCCAACAAGTCAGCACACTATGTCACTGTCTAGCAGGGGCACAGGTGGAGTCCCAGGGGTGTATTTTCTGTTCCCCATCCAGCTATCCAGGGTGCGCTTAAAAAGGGTTAATGAGGTACTCTGCTTCATTACATTAATTTACAGACATAGTCCGCATGTTATGGAATCTAACCCAGGACCTACTACACATAAGACCCTAACTCTACCCATATAGCTAGTTGGATGTTATGTTGGAAGTTGCAGGTGAACACTTGCTGAACTAACCATTGAGATATTTGCTGTTAAGATATTTTCATTGTGATATTTGCTATTGAGATAAATTAGTCAGGAGTAGAGACTGATGAAGATGAAGATGCAGAGGGGGAATGAGAACAGGAAGTGAGGGTAAAGAGTAAGCAGTTAGGGAACCGCTGATTCCACGGCACTGGCAGTTAAGGTCTAATAGATATAGTTGCATTTAAATATGTTAATAGGGGTTCATGGTTTCTCCCCTTGACAAATGTAGGACAGCTGATTTCATGGGAATCTGTTGTAGCAAGTAGGGCCAAATCTCGTTTTCTTTACAGGATTCCGTGCTGCTATTCTGGTGCAGAGGTTTATCATTCCTCCTGTTGGACCTTTCAAGATTGCTTTGTATCTGAAACCCCACAAAGACTAATATGTCTTAGAAGCCAGATTCTACATTATTGAAACAGTGTGCTGTTATGATCTTAGGCCACATGTTTTTGGTTTCTGAAAATCCTTATAGTTGCTGTAATTGATTCTACTCTGTTATGCAAAGCTGTCTTGCCTAAATAAAATGTGAAAACATGTATACTGACTCAGTGAGCATAACTCCAAGATATACTTTAATGATAATAATTGCTTAAACTAAATATACACATATTGTGTGAGTAATGATTTTGCATTACTGTGTGCAGTTTGCATAGCAGTTTTTGTTTGTGTACTTGATGAGTGCTAATAGGCAGGACTGCTCCCCCCAAGTGTTGACATTGCATATATGTACAGTAGCTTAATAGCTTAAGTACATTCACCCCAAATGGTGCAAATTTCACAGACCTGTCTTTAAAGGGGGACAACAAGCTACAGCACTAGGAAGAAACATTTCTTGCAGTAAACTGCATGCCACATTTGATTTTTTTGTTATCACAGATAAATAGAAAGGATTTCTAGAATACCAGTTGATTCAGATGATGTGATCTGAAGTGAACAATGCTTCTTACCTGCTGTAGTGATAGATTCTATAGATGTGCTTCTTTTTCTGGAATAGAAAACTAAAATTGCGGCCTTCTGGTCTGGAGACACCAGAGGTGATATAGCCCTGCAGATCCATTAACAATTACTGTGTCCCCGAGCGTTTGGGTTATGCGTGAGTTATCTGATATTTTCCCATACTTTGTGCTTTTACAGTGAACATTACCAGCCACATATTTTAACCGATGAGATTTTTTTCATCTTATTCTTCAGAGTATCTTCTTTCTGCTCATATGTGTTCAAAAGAACAGAAAATACTTTTTGATTTTGATTACAGATTTGCACTGCTAACAGTAGTGTTTTTTATGCTACAAGTAACATGAACACCTCTGATACGAGTACCTGAACAGGCATACATTGTAGGCAATTTCAGATTCCATCTCGTGAAAGTGTATAGATTAACAATACATAAATGAACCACTTAAGGCTTTGAAATGTATATCCTGCTGTTAGCACATAGTGAAGATATTACTTGGAACTCATGCCAAGAGATTGATCTGCTGCGTGTAGTGAGGGGGTTGCCCTGTGAAGTAGGCTTTCAGCTGTTGCTGAAAAGTTGGGGGAGGTGCTTCTCATGAAAAAAGGCAGTAAGAAACAGATGTAGCTGGAAAAAAACTGTGCTCATTGGTATGATAGGTGAAAATTGTTTAACTAGTATAGGACATAATTAACATCTCACACAGTATTGCACTTACTACTGTGATATTAAGTTGCTACATATGTATGTGTACCCTTGTTCATATATTTGCACACATATGAAGTCATATACACTGAGATCCTTGACAAACGTGATAAGATTAATCCAATGCCTATTCAAAATCTTTGTTTCTTTTAATAAGACATTTCTGTAAAGAAGTAACACACACAGCAGTACTAGCAGTACACTTTTATTCTGATTTTATCCTGAAACATGTTCTTCATTATGTATATCAAGGACTCCCTCACTAATTGTGAATAAATTTGGCTTTATTTGTATTTATTTGAATAAGGAAAGTGCATGAAATAGTGAACATTTCTTAAGCTTTCAGGAATGCAAGTAATTAACACTGATTAAAAGTGAACCATCATGCAAACAAGAGTTTGCTACACTAAGTATCAACATGGCTAACATTATCAGGCAGATCACACATTACAGCACAATGCAGAGCTGCTTTACTGAAAACAAATTGCAGATCAGGGAATGGTAGGGGTGGTATAAATGCTGCAGATCAGGGAATGGTAGGGGTGGTATAAATGCTGCAGATCAGGGAATGGTAGGGGTGGTATAAATGCTGCAGATCAGGGAATGGTAGGGGTGGTATAAATGCTGCAGATCAGGGAATGGTAGGCGTGGTATAAATGCTGCAGATCAGGGAATGGTAGGGGTGGTATAAATGCTGCAGATCAGGGAATGGTAGGGGTGGTATAAATGGAGAATATTTAAAATGATGCAGGATGCCTCATAGGTTGTTATTGCTGTAATGAAACCTGAACAGGATGTTACAGACTGCACGCTATTGTAACTGCTGTACATCCTGGAAGGTTAAATGTACCTATACTACTGCGCAGGTGCATACTCAATGCACAGACAGGTAGCTTTTCTAGTTTCACCTCTTTTCTCCATCATGTGATACCTTTAATAATCACAGAACCGTTTCAGATGTCAGCCTCAGTGGATTTCAGCTGAGACAGGTCTGTTTAAATAAAAACATTATTTGCATTTATGCAACTGACAGACTAGGATAACAGGACATCCCTGTTTTATTTCACAATAACTGGAACATAAACAATGAATACTACACAACTCATACTGCTGTGGAATAATTAGAGATACTGAAAAGTGGGTCATGCGGACAGCTATGTATTACAGAGAATACCACTTCTTTGGAATTGTCTTCTTTTCCACGTAAGCAAACCACTTCTTTTACACTGTTCAAACATAATCTGGTTGAATTGTTGATGACTGCAAATTCACCCAATTTCAGCACCCTTATTTCTGAAAGATAGGGGTGATGTGTAAATATTCTGCTTGTCTCTGGGTCATTTGTATTTAACATATGAGGGCTAAAAACTTCATGGGAATGTATGGCTAAGCTTCTAAAGATCCTTATAGATCAATAGCCTTCTAAGTAGCTATGAACCTATAAATCTATGGTATGGCAGTTTATCTAGGGAAGGAAAGGATGAACAAAGAGATGAGTAGCTGTCAGGTCATAGGTGATGACTGACCTCATACGTGATCGTTCACGGCGCAGGTCATAGTCATGCCACTGCACAAATACTTGAATGTATAAACTGGGCCAGTAGTTATTTGGAAGCTATGGTCTCATGGACTGCATGCCTAGTAACTAGCTGTGAAACTGTGCTATCAGCAGAACAAACAGGAGCATTTTAGAGCATTTTGCAAGTCACACATTCAGCAACAAATCATTGAGCATAATGTATCAACCGTTTCTAAGAAAGCATAATCATTTGGATTCCTTGAGTAAATGCTCCCTCAGTTAAGTTTTAAAGCTTCCCAGGGTCTTCTCTTGTCTTACAACTAATGGCCACTTTTCAAGGCAGACCCTAGTTGGTATTTCTACTGCTAGAGGAAATTTTGCCAGGGCACTTGGAAACTTCCCCCTAGTCTTCTAGATAGGTGCCTTGTAATGTTTTACACCTACTTTAGCTACCACTAACTCAAGCAGCTGCAGCCTTTGTTTAACATTTCATCCAATGGACAACAGGAGTATAGCAGCCTTCCCCATGCTGCACTGCAGAGTCAGCAATTCAATCACCTGGAGTGTGTATAGAACCCACAGCCTTCTGGTCTTCCAGAACCAAACATGAGTGTGCCACCTGTTGGCACAACTGACATTATCTATGAAAGAAGTATTCTACAGAATGCCAAAGAAATACGCCCTTCTAATTATTTTTGCTGAACCCTACTCATACTCCTCACATACATGCATTTGTCAGTTGTCAATACCCTAGAATATTTGGTTATTACACTTTACTGGCTAATTTGGACAGTTGTTCCTTTCTTTCTCCAGTTATACTTTACTTTCCTCTGCAGTTGTCGCAGTTATCTGTCTTGTAAACTGAATGCCCTGTAAAGTTTGGCATTGTTAAGGCAATTATGGCCCTTTGACTGAGTCTTCATTGTAAACTCTATGAACTGATAAATGTTTGAATTTATGTAACAAGTCATAAAGTTCACCTTTATGCTTTGCATACTAATTAACAAACATGATGCTATAATAACAAATGTAATGGAGGTCAAGGCCTTTACTAATTTTAATGCTAAAACTTAAAAGGTTTTGTGTGTGTGTGTGTGTGTGTGTGTGTGTGTGTGTGTGTATGTGTGTGTGTGTGTGTGTGTGTGTGTGTGTATATATATATATATATATATATATATATATATATATATATATATATATATATATATGTTTACTATTAAAATGTTGAAAATTAAGAAAAAGAAAGTCAAAATGCACAAAACAGCACAATGTTGAATCAGCTAAAAGAATTCAGCAGATTCAACAATGTTGCCAAACACATGACATGATGTCCGTATAGGAGCTCAGTTAAAGGAAACTCCTATACCTAACATCACGTTTTTGCAGGGGGCAAGCCCTCCTGCACCCCCCCCCCTGCTAACTATATATTTCAACTCTGAGATCGCACTACAGTGAGAAAAAGGATGAACATCCCACACTGCACTGTACCGTGATCTTTGTACAGTACTTCGAGTTTATATCAGTGAATGCACTGTGCACTAGCTGATATAAACTTTCGCACATTGGGCTGTTCGTCAAGATGGAAATTCTAAATCCATGTTTCGAGTTTCCATCTGCGAGCATTCCGCGTTCCATCTTTTGATAATAAACCTATGCAGATATATCTATCTATCTATATATATATATATATATATATATATATATATATATATATATATATATCTGCATATGTGTGTGTGTGTGTGTGTGTGTGTGTGTGTGTGTGTGTATGTGTAGTGTATGCCCCACAGTGGTACAATGATACAGTGGATAGAATTGCCACCTCACAGCAAGATGTTCTCTTGTTCGGTCCCCTGCTGAGGTACCTTGTGTGTGTGTGCATGGGTGCCGGAACCATAGAGTGAGGGGGGAGGGGCCCTCCACTTTTGCAGCACTTGCAACGTCCCGAATAACTCATAACATGCACAATTGCATCAGCATGCTGCGCACCATTTGAATACAGCAGGAGGAGAGGATTTACCATTCAGGCAGGTGGATTTCTTTATGACAGAAGGATTTATTAACTGTAGAGCCAAGCCGCGTGCCATTTGAATACAGCAACAGGAGAGGATTTACCATTCAGGCAGGTGGATTTCTTTATGGTAGAAGGATTTATTAACTGCAGAGTCAAGCCGCAAATTCAGAGTCGGAGTCCGAATACAGCCAGCAGGATTTACCATTCAGGCAGGCAGGTGGATTTCTTTATGGGAGAGCCGTTTGGGCTGAAGGTACTGGTGTGTGCGTGTGATATATGGGGCTCGTGTGCCTCTCCATGAATATGACTCTTTAAACATCCTTAAATATAGCACAGATTAAAGTGTAAATAAAGATAGCTGCTGTTACTTATTTTTTTAACAGAAGAGATTTAATAACTGACCGCCTTTATTTATCATGTGGTGTTTGATTCTCTGAACTTTTAAGCAGCGTTCAGGCCATCTTCTCAGTGTTTTTATGCTTCAGTTTGTTTGTGCAACTCTAAAGATAATAATAGCCTGAAGCTACTTTCTACTGCAAAAATAATGACCATATCATGTGATCTTACTGAAATAATATTGCAACATCAAACTTGAAAAGCCTTCTACTGCCTAACTCTGTAATTTTCTTATTTATTTTACTAGGTTGGAGTTGTACGTATTGTACAAGAAAATAAAGAAAAGCAGCCCGATTTGTTTACAAGGTGCTACATAAAAAGATGCAATACAAGATGACAGTAGCACGCATTTAATTCATGGGAAGCCATAACTTTTACGTAGGCTTACTTATCTGTTTCAGTAATAAGACAGCCTGGAAGCTTCCTGATGACTTTGCTGAGTGGGAGTTTTCAGATATTATGACTAGATCCTAAGAATGAATTAGTCATTAAATGTGTAATCTCAGCCCTGGAAAGGCAATACTATGAATTATGACAGGCTACTAACAAAAATTCTTAGAAGAGCTCATGAATGCCCTAGTACTTTACTCTGGAATCAGAACTGAAGGTGTGAAAACTACAGGAGATGGTGTATCAATTTTCATTAAACATAAATAAACCTTCAGATTGGTCAAACAGCATGATTCCCTGGAAATGCTTCAGGTGCAATTAAGTGTTGGTAGGACACCCATTCAAGTCATTGCCAGCTACAGGACCCCCTCCATGAATCAGGCTGCCCACTATGCCTATTTGGATCTGCTTGAGTCTATCAAGATACATCTGACCATCATGGTTTTGGGTGAATTTAACTATCCGTCCATTGACTGTGCTCAAACTTACTAGCCTAAAGGTTCCTCAGCTTAGTTAATGCCAGTGCCTTGGACCATCTGTTGACATTCCCACAAGGGACGCCAACATCCTAGATCTGGTGCTTACCAATATGGGGGACTACTGTAGCACCCCACTGTAAGGTCTTCCCTGGTGATATCTGACCACAAATCAGTGTCATTTGAAGTAACTATCACACCTGACCCCCCAGCAGCAACTAAACTAAAAAACTTCTTCAAAGCAGATTATAACCTCTTATGGGATGGTAGAAATAGGTTTCTACACCTCCCCCTTCAGATGGAACTGGCAACTATGCCGAGTTCTACACCAATGCTTTATAAAAACACCTGTATAACTGCAGGTTCTATATTAGAACAACGAATAATTAAAATGTCGAATGCTCTAAAGAGCGAAAATGTTGGACCTCAAATTGGTTATTCCCCCACTAAATATATATATGCCAACTCCGAGATCGCACTACAGTGAGGAAAGAGCAAATATTCCGATCTTCACTGTACTGCTATCTCGCAAAAAACACTTTGAGGTTCGGCATTTTCGCTCTTTAGAGCATTCGACATTTTAATTATTCGTCATTCTAATATAGACCCTAACTGCACTGACTCAGACGTACCTAATAGGACCAAAACAAGCTCCTCAAGGAAGAGCCAACCTGCCTGGTAGACAATTGCCATTAACAGGCTTTACAATAAGAGGAAGAAATTGCTATCTAAGAGTAAGCGTGAGCAAGCCCTAAACTGGGAACACTCCCTCGTCAGTTTAAACAAGCGAATAAGACTTCTTGTGAAATTCTCAAAAGCAAACTATGAATCCAAATTAACTTCCTCAACTAAAGACAACCATAAGCCATTCTTTTGTTACATCAGTAACCTAAAAGGAAAGGCCCAGATGTGTGCCAAACTGGTAGTTAATGATACCATATACTGAGCCTGTGGACATAGCTAACCTTTTGGCCAACAGGTTCTTTGAAAACTTCACTCCCCTATCCCCACCACACGTACCCCATGAGATCCCTGCCACCTGTCCTCTACCTTGTATCTCTAATTAACAGGTAGTTAACACCCTCTCTAAGGCCAGGAACACAGTATCTATGGGACCTGATAACATCCCAGGCTGTGTCCTATATGGGCTCCAACAAGAATTAGCAATACCATTGGGTACTCTCTTCAATCATAGTCTAAGCACTGGCTTTGTCCCAGCTGACTGGAAAATGTCCACCATTATTCCCTTGCACAACGGTGGTGCTTCCAATGACCCTGAGAATTATAGACCTATTAGCCTGACTAGACTTATCTGCAAGGCCATGGAGTGAATCATCATGGACCTTATCAATAAAGATATAGGTAATCTTGAAACACTTGACCCTACTCAGTTTGGATTTGCCAAAGGAAGAGCATGATTGTTAAACCTGGTGGACTACTTCGAGATAGTCACCAATGCCCTGGACAAGGGGAAATCTGTGCATACAGCCCACATAGACTTAACCAAGGCATTTGACACTATCCCCCACTCAGGCATCATTGACAAACTCACCCCAGTTAGGTATAAACCCTTATATCATTAGATGGGTCGCTAACAGGCTCACTGATAGAACCCATATAGTCAAAATAGGGGACTCCACCTTCAATAGCAGATGTGTAACCAGTGGTGTTCCATAGGGATCACTACGGTTTGGAATCTATTTCTCTGAAGTGCAAGCAAAATCTAAAGGTCTGTGGCTGACAAAGTTTGCTGATGACTGCAAACTAGGAGTAGTCATATAATCCCCAAATGATGTCAACATCCTACAAGAGGGTCTTACACAAACAAATGATTGGTGCCAAAGTCTTGGCTTTAAACTCAATGCAAAAAAATGTATTATCATCCCTTTCAGTAAGAGCAATGTTTCTGCTAACTACTACATCAATAGCAACATCTTACGTATGCACTCAGTGGTGAGAGACCTTGGCACACAGGTTGACAGCAACCTCACCTTTGACCACCATGTATCCACAGTGATAAGAAGGGCATTCTATATTGCTCATCTCATAAATAAGGACATTGCCTCCAGAAAAAAAAAAAGTTATAACCTCCCTGTACTCTTCCCTCATCAGGCCAATAATTGAGTACAATGCCCCTTTTGGTATGTATCTTTCCAAGCATCTGCAGCA
This sequence comes from Protopterus annectens, assembly GCF_019279795.1. Taxonomy (NCBI): domain Eukaryota; kingdom Metazoa; phylum Chordata; order Ceratodontiformes; family Protopteridae; genus Protopterus; species Protopterus annectens. Next base: position 146,506,383 of record NC_056733.1, on the reverse strand, counting down.
ATTGGAGAGACCACAAAGGTTCCACACAAGGAAAATTCTAGGTCTTCAGCATCTGTCCTATGTGGATCATCTGAAATCACTGTCACTTTATTCTGTTTCATACAGACTACTCAGAGGTGATCACTGCCTTGCATACAAGGCAATCTCTGACCCTGCTTTATTGGAAATGCTGCATCTCTGTAAGGTAAATGGTTCACGAGTTTTTCGCTCTAAAGTCCTTAACCTGGTATGTGACATTAATAGAACCTGCTGGAGGGACAGATTTGTCTTCCAGAGGTTACCACACCTTTGGAACAGACTCCCACTTCATGTCAAACACAACACCTCATTGGCCCTCTTTAAATGCAATCTGGATGACTGGATGGGTAACCGTAAATTCACCCTATAGAACCTGTGTCCCTCTTGGGCAGGGGCAATAGGTGCTGATCATGGAAATAAGGGTAGAACTTGACTAGGCTTGTAAGAGCCCTAGAGCCATTAGCCTAGTAACTTCCTATGATTCTATGAATTCCAGGGTACATCTGGCCACATTTTCTACTTTGTCAAATACGTTTGGCTACTGCTTTTTGTGGAATGTCAAGGTGCTTATTCTTATAACCAAAAAAATAACTGAAATGTGCTGAGAGAGTTGCATACCATAGTTCTACTAGAAATACTGAAACTCTAAATAAGTACATGTTAGTGGCTTTATTCTGAGTTTTTAAAAATCACTGCTTGGTTTTGACACAGAAAGAGAACAAGCATTATAAGTAAAAAAGAAAATAACCTCACAAAATGCAGATAGAATTAACTTTCAGCGAGTAATTCAGCAGAAATATTTAGATGAATTAGGAAGTTCTGTCTGTTACTTATTATAGCAAACATACAAACACCATTTACATATAATTGGTAATTATTGTGCTCACAGTCAAAATTTACATATGTCTCTGTCTTTCTACCATATTATCTATATATATATATATATATATATATATATATATATATATATATATATATATACATACACACATTCAAGCACAACAAGGATTAATGCCACTTTGACCAGTATGACTCAAACCGTGTAGAGCAGTGGCAAACATATGTTATATGATTTCATAGTCAGATAATTTTAAAAGCATCTGATGTTTATCCTGGTGCTAGCACATTAGTACAGAAATACACATTGATGCCTTGCAGTACTTCTGCTGTTCTGTTCCCATTTATGGTGGGTGGGTTCGGTACAGAGACTGTCTGTTATCCATGTGTGTCTTCACTGGGATCTGCATGTTTCTTCTACATCCCAAATGCATGCAGGTAGATAAATAGGTAATTACTCTAATTGCCCATAGTTGTGTATTTGTGTGTACATGCATCTTGAGATGGATTGGCATCCCATCCAGGACTGTTTCTCTACTTAAAGCCCAGTGAATGTCGGTATATGCTCTGGCTTTTCTAATGACAATGAATGAATGAATGTTTGTCTTGTCAACAAATCAGAGCTTGTCCAGGGTTGAGCCTTATTAAGGGGTATGTCATGTGCACCTGAGCTTAATTCCTTTGGTCTCACTATACCATGTAAGCATAAACCTCATCAAATCAGTTAACCAGATCAAAGAGTCTTTAATTTCTGTAAGGAGTCATTTAAAAATCATATATACTAGACAATGGAACATAATTCTCTTACAGCCATGGTAGGTTAATAGTTATAAATTTGTCACCAGAGAATCAGTCCAGGTGCACCATTAAAACAGAAAGTGATGATGTTTACCTAGAACTAACAGGCATTTGTACCTGGTGATGCTTTCCGGACTTTTTTTATTCCCATAGGATCTAGCTTGATGGTTCCTTTTCTTGCACCCATTAATTCCATGGAGGTGAGAACCAAACATTGCTGGCCAAGGCAAGACTCCTCCAGCCCATTCATTCCTACCCAAGAAGCCCAGTTCTTCTAATAGTGATAATTAGATGATACAAAGCATTAGTGCTTTTTGATTCTGCAGCAGAACCTACCTTTCTCCGGTGGAGCACTCCCCATCCCCTTGGCAGCTTTCCAAGCTCTGCTAGCTGGATGCACTTGACTGGTTTATGTAAAAATGTATTTGTCAAACTTCATACCTGTTGCTGGTGTAGTAGATACTGATTATCACAGAACTCCTCAGTCATTATTTATCACCACAGTTGCATGAATTAAATATACAGGTTCTCAGCATAAGCCTTGAGCCAGGGAAAGCATCAATCTACTACTTCACAGCCTGCATCTCTTTCAATGTCTGAGAGTTGCTTTACTGTAAAACTGGGCAGATGTGGACGACCTGAGCTGTGCTTCTCTTACTTCGTTATAGTGATAGACACATCTGTCATATGGGTGTGATCAGAAACACTATTGTCACTTTCAGTATTAAAGAGAAACTTGGCTCAAAAGATGATGGTATTTTCACCTTTATATATGAGTTTTTAATAGTGAGATGTCATTCTCAGCATTTAATGAATAGCAACACATTATATGTTTTCATAATAGTGTAAGTTTTAGCACCAACATGATAACCTGTTGTTTTGTTTGATTTTTGTTTTTTTTTTTGGGGGGGGGGCTTAACAGGCTGAAATTTGTGGTCTCTGCAACTAATAAAGATATTTTAGCACATTCTGCTTTCTTGTCTAAGGGGTACAAATATGCAAAATATCATAGCTACTCTGTGAGGTCCCTTAGCAAAGGTACTGCTGCTCTGTGCTAATATGTTTACAGCTAAACTTCAGTACATGTTTCTAGGCTGCCCAGAGATCTCACTTATGCAGCAGACATTGAAGGTGAAGTACAGATGAACACTAACTGATATCCTTTCCACAATCTCTTCTCAATAATGTAAATATTTAAAGCATTTTGCATCTGCATTTATTCACATGAAGGCTTCTTTTATAAATGCCTATAACAGATTCATATTAAACATTCATGATTAAAACATATGACAGATAATTTATCTGCATTTGATAAACAGCAGCAGATGAATGAATCAGACCTGAAATATACAATGTATATGTAGAATGTCTTCTCCTAAGATCATAATATAGGTAGGTTAGAAAGTTTTAGCTGTGTATAGTATAATTGCTTTCAGTTCTTTTTCCATAATATCATTTGCAGAATGGGAGGAGAAGGAGACAAAGTATTAAATGACACTTTATGTCCTGATAGTTTGCATGTCCCTCCATGGATAAATGTGCTAATACAATAATCAATTGTTTAGCTGCTTACTTATGGCTACACAGACACTTAACTATTAAACAGTGAGTGGAGCACTGTTTTATAAACTTGATGCAAGGAATTGTCCATGAAATATAACTATGAGGACATGCCCAAAAAATGCACAAAGTTTCACTGCAACCTCTGACATTTTCTCATACTCATTAACTTAATTGAGGCCATACTCATTTAGTTATGTAATTAGTGAAATGGGCTTCAGACTACTTCATATCAATAATCAGTAATCTCTACATACACAGTACTTGCTGTCCATAATCTTTTTAAGACGTATTAAATATGCCTCACCCTCACCCGCATTTAATACGTTTTTAGTGAAATTTGCTTTCTGGACCCTCACTGAGAAGTATACTGTTTTCCAGAAATATGACTGATAAATTCTTATTCGTGATTATATAATCTGATTGTTAACAAAACATCCATGAATGAAGAGAAATGCTAACTACTGTTATCAGTTCTTTGAAGCATTCCTTCTTAATGACTGCTTTTTCAGGTTAGATGTTGCACTGTGCCTGCTGTTTGCAGTAAATAACATTTTACAAGTGGAAGAAAGAAGGTTTGTGAATAGTAAAAAGCCTCGACACAGTCTTCTTTTTTCTTTTTTCCCATGTAATGGGAATCCAGACTAATCCAATTATCAGAAGCATTAGCCCAGTAGAGAAACAGACAGGTCCGAATACTTTACAGAACATTTGGAAGAACCCTAAGGAGTATACCAGGATTAATATGAGTGAAAAGAGGAATATAGCTCCCCCAACAGACATGAGTATGATGGACTTGTAGTACACATCCCACACACTTCTGGTGTCTGACGTCCAGATGGATATGCTTCTGCAGCTGCTGTATATAGTACTCCCTTTTCGACTAGTTAAAAGATCTTTGGATTCAGAGCGGGAGTGGTCACCAAGGGCAATGTTTTCTGTACTGATTTCCATTGTCAGTCTTCTTAGAGATTAGCATCTGCAGAAAAGAAACAAACATTCAAGGAGATTACTTTTAGAAAATGAACTTTATTTATGATCTTTTAAATTATTAACACAGATGTTCATGAATCAGCTGATTTTTATTGTTGTTCTAGAACAAATTATTTGATTCTTTTACTTCAGTGTTTTCTACAGCAAATTTTTGATGTTAAGCCCAAAATTACATAGGTTCATAGGTAAGTACTAGGATATCTGCCCGAGGGCATCTATAAGCCTCGCCAGAATGTGTTGGCTTTCGCCGCCCCCTTAGATTAGTTCCCTGTGCCTCTGTCCAGCAGAGCCATTAATTCCCTGTACCTCTATCCAGCAGAGCCACTGCAGTGATCCCCGAGGTAAATTTTCTGTTTCCCATCCACTCGTCAAGGTTTCTCTTGAAGAGTGTTAGTGAGGGGCTCTGCCTATTGTAGATTGGAATCCTGTTCCAATGCATGGGGAGTCTCTGGGACAGGAATCTATCCCTCCAGCACGTCCTATTTATCGTTGTGATGAGGTTTAGATCCCTAGAGCGTGTGGCTCTGGGTGATTTTTTTTTTTTTTTTTTAGGTGGAGCATGTCCATCAATTCTGGGTTGGACATGGCCTTGTATATCAGGCAGAGATCACCTCTGAGTAAGCGGTGTGCAACTGAATACAGCTGGAGTTTCTTCAGTCGGGCTGCATAGGGCATCTATTTGAGGCCAGTAATCCTCTTGATGAGGTACTTCTGTGGTCTTTCCAGCTTTTGCAGGTGTCTTGTAAGGTACATCCCAAATGGGGCATTGTACTCTATGATGGGTCTGATGAGTCATGAGTAGAGGGGCACAATAACCTTTTTTGTTCTAGATGCAAACCTTTTTGTGATTAGGTGGGCCACATAGAAGGATTTTCTAACCACCTTGGCAATATGATTATCAAAGGAGACATTACCATCTAATTGGGTCCCCAGATCCCTTATTACATTTTCTGTATTTAGGGGACTATCACGTATGTGGTAGGTCATGGGTACTTTGTTTTTTCCAAAGGGGATGACTATGCACTTTTTGGCATTTAGCTTGAGGCCATGATTTTGACACCAGGTATCAGTATCAGTGAGACCCTTCTGGAGGATGTCTGTATCAGCCGGAGAATCAGTTATGGCCCCCAGTTTGTAGTTGTCTGCAAATTTGGTCAGCCATAGTCCTTCTGTGCTTGTCTGTACCTCTGAGAAGTATATACTGAACAGGAGGGGTCCCAGGACTGAGCCCTGGGGACGTCACTTGTAACCGGTTTAGAATCGGACCTAGAGCCTGTAACTCTCACCATGTGGATTCTATCCGTGAGCCAAATGGCAACCCATCTCATGACATAGGGGTTTATGTTCAGGCTGGTGAGCTTGTCTATAATACCAGAATGGGGAATGATGTTGAAAGCTTTTGCAAGCTCTAGGTAGGCTGTGTGGACCTCCTTTCCCTCGTCTAAAGCCTTGGTAACTGTCTCAAAGAAGTCCACCAGATTTAGGAGGCATGATCTGCCCTTAAAGCCAAACTGGGTAGGGTCCAATGTTTGGAGGTTCCCAATGTCTCTGTTAATGAGTTCCATGATGATGTGCTCCATAGCCTTGCAGACCAGGCTAGTCAGGCTTATAGGGCGATAGTTCCCGGGGTCCATTGTGGCTCCACCTTTGTGAAGTGGGATAACTGTTGCTGTGCACCACTCTATGGGTACATAGCCTGTAGAGAGGCTGAGTTTGAACAGTGTGTTTAGGTGAGGGATTAGTTCATTTTGGAGCTCATGTAAGACACAGCCTGGGACACCGTCTGGTCCCATTGAAGCTATGTTTTTGGCTTTGGATAGGGCTATTTTAACCTGTGTGTCAGTGATTGCCAGGGCTCTACATTCTTCTGGTATGGTTATGGGCCCTTTAGGGGGTGAGAGGAGGGGTGAAGTTTGCACTAAACCTGTCTGCCAGAATGTTGGCAATATCAGTCGGTTCAGTGTATTTTGTGCCATTCTGCACTAACTCGGAGCAGATCTGAGAGTTTCCACTTAGGTTCTTGACATAGCTAAGGAACGCTTTGTGGTTATCTTTGGAGTCCTTGGCAATTTTTTCTTTCAAAGCTAGCCTTGGATGATTTTCTGATGGATCGGAGTTTCTTGTTGATACTGATCAGGGATGTCTTTCCTTCTTGGGATTTTACTCTTTTCTGTACTAGTTTCCTCCTTCTATTGTATAGCTTATTTATGGCAGGGGTCCACCAGACTGGTTTCCTTTTCTTGGAGGAGTGAGTCTTGGTTTTGCTTGGGATAGCACGATCCATGCATTCTTGCAGGTGCTATAGATTGCCTTTGTAAGGGATTCAGCAGCTTGGACAGCGTTGTCCTTTAGTATGGGGGCTGTGAACCTTTCCACCTCAGTCTTAAGTAATGTGAAGTTTGCTTTTGAAAAGTTTTTCACGGTGGTTTCCTTGATTGGAGGTGGGGGCGGAATGTGAATATCCAGAGTGATTTGTCTAAGGTCTGATCTAACCAGCGAGTGGTTGACCTCTGGTGTAGAACACCGGTTGCCCATGTTGGTGATGACCAGGTCCAATATGTTGTCACCTCTGGTGGGGGTGTTGACCAGTTGATCCAGGGTGTTCAAGTTTATAAATTCTAGGAAGCATTGGGCAAGGGAGTTAGTACTTGAGTAGTTCTCCCAGTTAATGTTTGGGTAATTGAAATCACCCAATATTAGGGTGTTTGAAAACTGGGCCAAGTCTATGGACTAGAGGGAGGAAGCCCTGACTACAGTGCAGATGATCCAAGTTCGATTAGTAGTTTGAGTTCCAGTAGGAATTGGCTAGGGAGGTTAGGAATGAGTAGTTAATGTCAGCTTGACCATCCTGTGGGGAGGGAGGTGGCATGGGTGACACTTAGTGGGAGCACTAGGTGTTTATTGTGTCACAGTGTGCTAAAGCACTAAAAGGTCAAGGGGAACATGGCATGTGAAGGCATGCTTCCCCTTAGGTGGCAGTAACCATGGGCTCGGAAAAGCTACTGAGGTTGGAGAGAAGTGCTCCCAAGGGAGAAGGGGAGACCACCACCACCCCCACTCTTCCAGGACCAGCAAGTTGTTTTCCTTTCCCTACCACCTAACTCTCATCAGGAAGCAGGGGGCTGACAGGGATTCGTGGGTAGATTCAAGTGAATCAGACTTTTGGCCAACATCCTAGCTATGCTGGAATGGTGGTAAAGGGCACTACAGTTTGCACTTTGCTGAAGTGATTGATAATAGATAGCTGCTATTGACAATATATTCACAAAGCAATACTACATCAGTATTTCTGCTTTGCATTTGTTTTTCTTCAAAGCATATCTTGTGCAATGGGGTAGGAAGCATCATCTGTGTACATATCACTCTTGTTTTTTGGGTGCTTATTCTGGTAGGTTGTTTCTTGCTTCCTACCCAGCATTACATCCTGCCCTAAAAAAGGTCTACTTTAATAAGGACAGGCCTTGAAAGATTTTAAAGTCTTTTCTTTGGAAGGAAATGAAGAAATAACAAGTTGTACATTATCACCTGGGGACTCGGTGTCTAAATCCCTCTAGATGAATATTTATTTCTCTATTTTTATTGTTTTCATTTATACCGTACAGATTAATTTTGTTAAATTATCACATTATTGTTCAAACTTTTCATACATTTGTTTATGCTTTTATGTTGCTGGAGCTTTTTTCCTTAGGACTCAGCTGAAAAGGGGTTACTGTATATGCCCAGTCAGACTATTCCAGAAAACGAATGCTGGTTTACTGCAGAGTTAGTTGTTACATCAAACCTCTGTAATAGTCTATGCAGGTGAGACTTTTTTGTAAATTGGTTAGGATTGTTGAAGCATATAGTTGGCTAGGCAGTCTGTTAGGAATGATTTTGTTAGGTATGATGGGATTCCAAGTTTTAATTTTTGATATGACTTTAGATTTTCATGGATGGTGACATCTAGAAGTGTGGTATGGGATACCTGTTTATCAGTGTATTACTTAGTGATGTAATTTTTAATTTTTTACTTTGTATTTAGACAGACTGAATGACAAATATAGTTGTTTTTTTGTGTGGGGATTTAATAGTAGATGAAATTATGTGATCCATGTCTCTGTTTTTGATAGGATTCATTGTGTGACAGATTGCATTCTTTTGGATGTTCTTACTGAGAGCCATGCTTCAGCAAGTTCAGTTCCTAGCACATTGGTTTAGCTTTATTGCTCGAGTGACTTTTATTGCCTGACGATTTTTAACTGAGCTCTGCTTTGCTGACCTACTCAAAGACAAACAAAGATTACTGTTACAAGGTGACAATTCTTTTTCCAACTGATCAAAACTTTACAGTGGTGCATCACTAAGCATACTCTTACCTTGGCGAATATCTTTCCTCATCTCTTAATCCCCTCTCTAGCCAGTCTGGCCACACTTGGTATTATGAATCTGGAGGCCTTGCTCACAGCATTGTGCACTTGGTAAGCAACACGTGTACACAAACACAGCACAAATCATCCCTACTGTGTTTACTTATGTCATGATAGTTAAGAAATTGCTGCCGAACTTAGTAGAGCTAAGAAAGCATAGCCACCAGACATACGTCTGCATCATCAGCATGCACAACAACAGCCTCTACACATACTTTAGTGAGTCACAATGGTGCATACCACAAGCACTTAAGATGTACAACTGATACATCCACTTTAGAAAAATGGCTTGGTGGTGACTCCATTGTGAACACCAAATACATCCCTCATAAGACTGGATAAGAACTGGGCTACAGTTTTCTGTCTTTCTAGAGCCAGGATCTAGGATATTGTGAAGGTTCTTAGATCCGTCCATCATGTCAAATAGAAGTACAACCTGGTGGTGGTCCATGTGGGGGTGGATAACCTAAGATACTACTCCCAAAGAAAAATGCAACAGTATTTAACTGACCTTTCTAAATATGCGTTAGAGACAGGAAAGATACTGCTTTTCAGTGACATTGTGCTGTCACCTAGAATGATGACATAATTCAAGGACAAGATAACTGGCTTTAATAATTGGCTTAGAGGATGGTGTGATTCTAGGGGGATCCATCATGTGCCTGCTTGGGGCAAGATGGCTAACAGATTCCCGCTTTACAGAGGGTGGTTTGCATCTTTTTTACTAGGGCTTTTACATTTCTTTCTAAAGCATTTGTTGTCACCCATAATGCCCTTTGCTTAGGCAGACTCCATGTGCTTGACATTTCCACCTACCAAATTCCCAGTTAGAATATATTAAGGCAGCTATATTCAATGCCAGCAATCTTAATGAAAAAGATATTCATACTTAAAGCCCTCTGACAACTTGAACATATACATATTTGTGTAGAAACAGACATGTGGCTTTAGTGCAATAAAAGCAACATCTCTATTCCTGGGTTTTGTGTGGCCCTAAATTTGAAAATTTGGAAACCAAAGCCACCATAGAAAAGATCAACTGACACTTCATACTTCCATCTCCCTCCCAGACCATGATACTGTAACACCATAACCAGTGTGTCTATAACCCCAAATACTTTGATTCTAGATGTCTTCAATTTTCCTGCAATAAACTGTCACACTTATACTTCAAATGGAAAACATGCCCAATGCTTCCTTGACTATATAAATGCAAATTATGTAGAATGGATGGTAAACATCCTCCTAGGGGACACGGTGTCCTGCATCTTGTTATTGCTAACATATTTCCTCCCTTGTACACCATAGGTATCATCATGCATTGTCAAACCAAACCATTAATGGGTGATGATGTCAAATAAATAGCTGCTGATATCCTAGCTGAAAATTTTAATGTAAACTACATATTACTCACTGTCCCCACAAGTGCCCCCTATGATTCTTCAGTTCCTTATTCGCTCTCAGCCTGGAGATCAGCCATTGTTCTACCCCTTATGTAGGAATCGTCAAACCACCATTCCTGGTAATTATAGACCCATTAGTCTTATCAGCCTTGTTTGTAAATCCATGACATGTATCATTTCTGACCTCATATGCACTCATTTGAATTTTCAAGAAAAGTTGGCGTTATTCTCCCAACCCTCCAGTCTTCTGTCCTAGCCTATTGTAGTAAACTGCCACAACTCCACATTACCTGATAGGGAACCTCCTATTTACTTTTCCAGCCTTAATATAAGCCAAATAAATCAAAAATAATAGTGTGCAGCAGAGCAGTCTGCTAATTAGAGGTGGATGTCAGCAGCTTGTCACTATTTAGTAATAAATATCTTATTATTAATGAATAAATAAATGATCAGTCATAAGTTTTTCTAGAAGTGAAAAATAAAAAAAAAATACTTTATATAAGAATGAATTACCTAGTTCAGCTAACAGTTAAATATCCAGTGAAATATAAACTTGTTCAGAGAAAATAGAAAATAGTTACGCTAAATAAATAGGTTACAAGAAAGAAAAACATTAGCCTACAGCTACATTTTCTCCTAGCTATATCTTGACTAAAATAATTCCTGTGGTTCAGGGTTTGATTCTCTCAGCCTTCATTTTCCAACTTTGTGACCTTCAACAAGTCCTTTAGTCAGACAGTGCTTAAAAGCAACTGGGAATTTGGACTAGGCTCCTTAATGGTTTCCTGGATTACATGCCTATTAATTTAGTTACTAATTTATTATTGCTAGTATAATAAGCCCTAACCCAGTCTTGCCAAATTTCCAGGAGACTGCACAGGCAGAGACTTAAGTGCAGAATACAAACTCACAAGTCTCTACATCATAAGCTCCAGAGTAGTTAATCCTTATTTTTCCTTACTGAGTTCATTGAGTTATTTTGCTTATGCCTTTCCAATACATAAATCAGAGATGCACTTCAGCAAAGTTTCACATTTACCTGCTAATGATTTTGCTCCTGCTTTTGGATAGTTATCTCCTTACAGAATTTTCTAATTGCATGTTTAAAGGTTTTAACTTTCTGGCATGTATGTCGTTATAGATCTTGTAATTTTAAGACAGAACAATTATGGTTTGTGTTTCATGTCTGCTGTACATTTCGGATCTTATGTATAATTGCAGTATTTCCTAGCAGGATGCAAGCACAAGCTTTGCTTGCAAACTTCGTATACATTTTTCTATATTGCATAGGAAAAAGTCTCATAGATTTTTATCCCACTGAAAAGCACATATTGCAGACTCAATCACATATTTTTAAGTTTAGTTGCAGCAGGCTTTATAAGACTAAATGTAGCTCACATATCTGTTACATTCTGACAAGGAAAACAGTAGAACATTTATTCTCAAACATCACAAAGGCTTCTCAAGGCTTGCTGCTGGGTTCTCTTCTAGTGGTATCTATTTCTCTGATCTAAATGCCAGTATCCTAGGCCACTGATTAACAAAAGTCACTGATGTTTATGATTTAAGTGCTGTTTATACAAACACCTGCTGATGTGAAGGTACTCCAAGTTGTGCCGACAGTGCAAACAACTGTCTTGCTCTTTTGAAATTAGTGCCTCTTTCCTTAGGCTGCTAAAGCTCAAGTGACCCCTTTTCATATCTAACTGTTTAGTGCACAGTGTAACTCTTAGGATAATAACCCATTTTTTCTATCTTACCTTTAAAATCTTTGCTATCTGGTTCAAGACGACCAATCACTGGAGAGACCATATTCTGGCTCTCAGTAATTATCTAGGGATTAATGTTTCTAGGGATTAATGCTTCTGTTTTGCTCCTGGTGAGAGAAGGAGCATAGTAACATCATTTTTCTGGAGACTGCTAATACCCAGAAAGCCTAATAACTGGTTTATAGGTGACCGCTCGGATTTTCTGCTACTGTTTTTCTCCTGGTCATAGAAGGAGCAGGGGGCATAGACTTATGACTGTCTCTGGGCAGTGAGTGTTTGTGTGGGATCTTCCATATTTGTCTAGTTGTTATTCAAGGCATCTATTAGGAAAAAGGCTTTAACAAGCCTACACACCCCTGCATAATCTGGGACAAGATTGTTGATCATCAAACAACCTGTGACTGGCTTCTCATCTTGGGATCAGTGCTACTGTTTTGCATCTGATGAGAGAAGAAGCAAAGTTGCATTGTATTCTAGCATTGTGAAGCTATGGTGAGATCAGCACTAATAGTTGCCAGTCCCCAGTATTCATCATTCTCAACAAAGCAATTTCTTTCTTTTCAGTAGGTACTGCTTCATTGGTTACTATTTAACCTAGATTCAGAGTATTTTGCTAAATATTTCATCCATAAATCGTCAGGATCAGTTGCCATATTACATATGCACTCAGGTCATTTGATGTCAGATACCAGTATGACTCAGTATGACTCAGTCATAGTCCATGTGTGAGTAAATGACCTGAGATGTAACTCCTTAGACTACATGAACAGTGACATACTGAAGTCTTGGAATGTGTGTCCCAGGCTGGTATGAGCCTAGCATTCAGCAGCGTTCTACATTCTCCAAGGATAATTCCACAATACAAACAGAAGATGATGGACTTTAACAATTGGCTTAGTTTCTGGTATCATTCTAAGGGAGTGCAATATTTGTCAGCATGGAAAGAGATGGTCAAAACACCAGCGATGGTCTGCACCTCTCCCCTCTAGGCTTTCAAATATTAGCTGAAACACTGTTCTCCCCCATAGGCAACACCAAACTGAAAATGTTTTGGACATAGCAAGGAGTCTAAACAAGAAACTCCACTCCCTACAAGCTCTCCTCACCCTAGAGAATGCTGACATCTGTGCAGTCTCTGAGAGATGGTTTAAAGCCTATGGAGAGCAGCACAGCAGTGCAAGACTATAATGTCTTCCACACATTTGGACCAGCTACCACAGAAGCAGGAATTAAAGATGGAGGTGTTTTGATGTGCTAAAAGAAAACATACATAAAGGCTGATCAAACAAGATGATGCACTTGAGTTTTTCCACTTTGAAATCACCAAAGGCAAAACCCCATACCACTTCCTTGTAAGAATATAGCCCCCCCTCCCCCATGGTCCAGGAAACCCATAACACATATTTAAGCTTACTGGAAATACTCACCATACAACCCAATACCATATTCATGGTTGGCTTTAATTACTCCAGTGTTAACTGGGCATCATACACAGCATGAAACATGCAAGCATAGAGAATCACAACATCAATAGGCTGTATAACAGAAGAATGAAAATCATAGCAAAAATTAGGAGGTTTAGCACCCAGCAGGATAAAAGCACTCTCCTCAAACATAATAAACAACCTGGAGAACAAATAAAGTCTATCAAAGCCAAATCCAGGTAAACTTGGCCTCCCAGGCCAAGGACAACCTCAAGGCATTCTTTAGCTATGTCTGCAACCTCAAAGGCAATACACAATTGTGTGCGTAACTCATTGTTAATGGAGGCAGCTATACTGAGCCAGAAGATATAGCAAACCTACTGGCAGACAAATTCAACTCTTACTTTAAATCTCTATCCAATTCAGCCTCCCTTCAGGAAATACTATCAAATATAACTCTTCCTACTATCACTAGGGAAAAGGTCCTCAATGCTCTCTTTCCAAGGCAAAGAACACTCCATCGATGGACCATGACACTATCCCAGGCTGGCTTCTAAATAGCATGAAACATGACCTATCAGGCCATCTGGAATCCCTATTGAGCTGTAGCCTCCAAACAGGCTTCGTGCCTCATGAATGGAGAACAGCAACCATCACCCCTCTGGACAAAACCAGGCCATCTACAGACCCTGGAAACTACAGACCAATAAGTCTCACTAGCCTCATATGCAAAGCCTCAGTAAGGACACAAAAAACTTTTAGATACTGCACACAACCCAGTTTGGTTTAGTTAAGGGCAGGTCATGCCTACTCAACTTGACAGACTTTTTTTGAGAAGATCACCAAAGCAATTGATGAGAGTAAAATGGTCCCTACTGCCTTCCTTCACCTGGCAAAGTCATTTGACATAATATCCCCCTCCAGCACTGTTGACAATCTCAAGAGGTTTGGTATAAATTCTTATGTCACCCAGTGGATATTCAGCTGGCTCAGAAACAGAACCCAGGAAGTTAAAATTGGGGAATTCACCTCTGCAAAGAAGCCAGTCACCAAAGGAGTCCCTCAGGGATTTGTCCTTAATTTACTCCTTTTTTGGTATCTACTTCTCTGAAGTCAAGGCCAACATCAGGGGCCTCTGGCTGACCAAATTTGCAGATGATTACAAATTAAGATCAGTCGTAGAATCCCTCACAGACATTAATGTTCCCCAAGAATGGTTGTCACAGACAAATAATTTGTGTCAAACTAAATACCAAGAAATACATAATAATATCCTTTAGGTATTCATCAACCACTAGTAACTATCATATTGACAACACACTCCTAAGAAATGACCCAGTAGTCATCGATTTGGAGACATACATAGACAGTAATCTAGACTTTGGCCATTATGTGTCTCTGGTAGTGAGGAAGGCATTCTATATTTGTGCAACTTATAAACAAAGGTATGGCATCTAGGTCCCAGGAGGTCACTGTTTCACTATATACAGCATTTATCAGAACTATCATTGAGTACAATGCTCCATTTGGTATGTACCTAACCAGATCTATCCACAATTGAAATGTCTTCAGAGGCTGCTTACTAAAAGAATACAGGGTGTAAGTAACATGTTCTGCACAGACCAACTCAAAGTCTTGTCTCTGTATTCTGTCTCATACAGGCTGTTGAGGAGAGAGCTATGCCTGGAATATAAAACATCATCAGACCCCCCCCCCCGATGGACCTCCTGCATATCTACAAAGCAAACAGCATTAGAATTACATGTTCTAAAGAATTAAACCTTTCCTGTGATATAACTAGGACAGGATTTAGAGACATGCATGTGTCCCAGAGACTACCACTTCTCTGGAACAGGTTTCCCATCCATGTGAAGCAGAGTTCCTCCCTAACCCAATTCAGGTTACACTTGAACAGTTGGATGGGGAACAGGAAATTTATCCCTGGTTTGGCACCTATGCCTCTAATAGGCACAGGCAACCTGTAAATGGTTCATCTCCCAGGATCCTGCTTGTAAATGTTTTATCTCCTAAGCCCTTATTTACACTTATTAAGGGCACCAGAACTTGTCGGAGATTTAGGGTTCATGGCCAGGCTTAAATGGTCCCCAGAACATGTTAGTCTAGTACACAGGTATGAACCTATGAACCGGTGCAAGGGCAAAAGCCTTAATTCAAATGACAAAAATATAGTACTACTTTGTCAAAAGAAATAATTCTTCATCATACTGCATAGATAACACATTTACATTTTTATCTGAAGAATGGGCCTCTGTTTATTTTATTTTCTCTTATTTGCTTTATATTTGGAAAGGTGTGGTATGCTGGGAAGAAGTAGACTGCTTTGATGACACACGGCATGGTCCATTTACAGCAGCTGATGACCCATAATTTTGCAGAGAAATGTAACTACAGACAAGAAAAAGTCATTTCACGGTCGATTATGCAGTGGTGTCTAGTGAAAGTGGAGCAGAAAGGTCAATAAAGGAAAAACTGTAACCCATGAATCTTGAATAAAATTAATTACCTTCACATTTAGTATATTTACTTCTATTCTTACCACTGAAATGTATTCCAAGAAAAGAAAATTAATCAAAATGCTGGGCAGTGGATTCATTAATATTCAGAATGGGATGGTTATAAAACAGTGCAGGTGACAACATTGTGCTCTATACTGTGGCATGAATAAACAGTAAGAGACAAACAAGTGGTGCAAGGACAATGGCCTCAAACCAAATGCCAAAAAATATAGCACAGTCCACTTTGGTTAAGGAAATCATTCTTCATCATACCACATAGGTGACACATTTCTAAGAATGACACTGTGATTCAAAATATAACCACCTTTCTGAATGGCTCCCCTATTTCATTATCATGTCTTCGCTGCAGTTAGAAAATCCAATTATTTTTGCCCAATTAATAACCATCCAGAAAAAATAAAGTATTACTTCTACTGTACTCATCTTTTGTCTGCTCCATTCTCTCTCTTGTCAAAATATCTCTACCCTGCAGGCAAGTTTAACTTAATGCATGATTAGCTGTTAATCAAGTGAGGCCATTTGAAGCATAAGTTATCTCAGTGGCAAGTGCTTACTCAATTTTTTGGACTTTCATTAAGGCTTGCATACTTGAGTAGAGAATGCATTATAGCATTTCCTGTTCAGCTTGCATTAGATCACAACTTATAAAACAATATTAAAATTATCAACTTAATCTTTTATCTTTTTAAGGAGTTCTGTGAGCTCCAAGTAACATTGAAATTATTTGATAAATAAAAAAAAATCTGACCCGCCAAGGAGATTCAAGTAAACCTATGAGTAGTTTTGAATAAAAATAACTTGGAAATTGTTAAAGTCATGTGGATAAAGCCATTGTGACTGTGTGGCACCTACAATAATGCATTGCAAAGTGATAGCTTGGCTATTAATTATGTTTTGCCATGGACATTAAGCTTTCTACCCTGCAGGCTCTGAACGTTTGGTATTAGCATGATTTCCTTTCATAGATAATACCTTCCTGTGTTGCATTTCTAACTTTGTATAAGCATTTGTGTCACACAAACTCGTTACCCATAATTTCTAAGATATTACATAATTCACTTTAAGTTGGCTTGCGCACTCTGTACCTGACTTGACTTTTCCTTGTTGCTGCTGTGTTTTGGTTGTTAATTTTTATACATTCTCTCTTCTCTAAATGTTCCTTCAGAGATGGTCCTGCACAAGTAAGTACAGCATAGTGGAGTGTCTTGGTGGTGATCTTTGCAAGATTATTATTATTATTATTATTATTATTATCATTAGCTGTATTTTTTCTCAGTATGATTATCTCTCTCTAGTCTTTCTTGCTACCTTACTATGCTATCTCATTACTTTTGCATCATCAGAAACAATTTCTGGAAATTGATTCCCTAGTTTGCATTCCCTTCTAAATCCTGACTCCCAACATTAGGTACCTCCCCTGTTTACAATCCCATTGTGTTGCTGGGGGTCTAGGCTGTAAATGTTCTGTAGTTTCATATACAATGTATTATCAGAAGAAATTGTTTGTTAACACTTGTTTACCATTAGCCAGACAACTGCCATCACACCAGTCATTGAGTACTGTGTCCCCTTCAGTATGTAATTGGCCAGGTATATGCAACAACTGGAATGTCCTCAGATATTCCTCACAAAGAGAGTACATGGTGTGGAAAACAAGTCCTATGCAGATTGCCTCAAATCTTGTCCTTATATTTAGCCTCCTGCTAGCAGCTGACAGGTGACCTATGTTTGGCCTACAAAGCATCCTCTAATACAACCCTAATGGACCTGATGCACATCCATAAAGTAAATAGCATCAGGGAATCCTGATTCAGGGACATAAACCTTGCCTGCAACATAAATAGGGCATGTTTGAGAGGCAGGTATGTGTCACAGAGGCATCCACTTCTCTGAAACAGGCTTCCCATCCATGTGAAGCAGAGTTCATCTTTGCATTTATTCAAGCAAAACTTGGATCAGTGGATGGGGTGCTATAAATAGGGTCTATATCACTTTAGTGAAAAACCTAATCATCGAATAACTATTTGTCGAACATGAATCTTCGAAAACTTCACACATCAATATCTTTCACTTCTTATTTTATTCCACGCCTTTTGCTTGGCTCCACATCAAAATGATGGGACTCACAATGCTGACATTTCGAAACAAAGCCCAAATCTACAGAAGAAGCATGAAAATTGAATAGCACTCTTCTCCTTGAAACCTGCTTTTTGCAGGGAGCAAGTCTCCCTGCACTCACTGGTGTGTGAGGGGGGGGCAAGACCCTAAAATCCTGGACTTGTATATACCAACTCTGAGATCGACATTCTTTAGAGAAAAGGTAGCAGGAACTGGCAATCTTGGATGTAGTATATGTAAATCTAGATTTCAATCACTCAGTCTCCACATTCCAAGACTTGGCATTGCAAAACTAAGCATGTACATGGTTGCCCCTTGTAGTCGTATTCCAGATGATTTTTGATTTATAGATGAACTATTGCCCCATGTTACCCTTTCACATGTTATCTAGCTCCTTAGGAATGTTAAATGTATGCTGCTAAAAGAGCCACACAGCATTCCTTTTTTACGTATAAAATATCAGTAATTTTATAAATCTTTTGTGTCTAGCTTTATACTATTCAGGGTCAGAGCAGAAATGAAGTTATGCCTCTCAACTTCTTTGCTCCAGATTTCTGGACAAAGCCAAAAATAATGGGTATGGGCAGATAAAGACTCAAAATCAGGGTCAAATTTTAACTATTTCACAAGTTAACTTAAAAAGATAAAAGAACAATAGGTTTTGCATCAAAATGAACAATCAGAAGAATACAACTCTAATGTATGGCAGGAAAATCAACCATTTGATGAGGGACAGGACAGAAATATGAGGCAAAGTTGAGAGGTATGAATGAAACGTGTGTGGCTAGCAGTCTGTATAAGGCAAAAAGAAAAGAAAAAACTTCCTGCACAGGATGCCAGTACATCACAGGATCCAAACATATGTGTACACACACACACACACACACACACACACACACACACACACACACACACACACACACACACACACACACATATGTTTGGGAACTGGAACAAGATAGGGACCCTGGCAAAAACTCATGTGGACACACTAAGGCCATGCAAACTATCTAGAGAATGTAGCCAAGCCAATAATCATAGTGGAGAACAAAGTGCTATGTGGTAGCACCCTTAACCTGTGCACTGTGCCACCCTTAAAGCTCGTACTTTTGCACTCTTACTTTACCTATAGCCGTATAGCTTAAACAGGTTTATGTAGTGTATACAAAACTGTATTGAACTGAATATGTTATTTAATGGTATTAGTAGATTAGTAGATTATCCCTCTAACATAGTTCATCCCTCTATCATCAGTTCAGTGTTAACCTAGATTGGTCTAAACTTAAAACTGACTCTCCACAACTCGGCATCAACCTGCATGGTTTCCATCAACTGATATCTTCGCTCACCCGCCTCCATAAAAACTCATCTTCCAGCTTCATAATTGACTGGATACTCACTAACTCCCCTCACCACTACCACAACCCCACTACCCTTCCAGACCAATTTAGTGACCACCTCCCCACCTCAGTCCTTAGATATGCCATCCAACCCCCCAAATCCCTCCTTTATAGAGATTGCTGAAAACTCTCTAATTTTCATGTAGTCCAATTCAGCTCTATTCTATCCACCATTGATTGGTCAATCCTTAAACAAATCCCTCTCAGTGATGCAGTTACTAGGTTTAACAGCATGTTCCTGAATACCCTGAACTCCCTTGCTCCCTCTAAGAAGGTTAGAATAAAACCCAAGTCCCTAATTCTAAACAGAGAGAGAGCTTGGAAAGCCTGGATCAAAACAAAGGAATTACCCCTGCTAAATAATTACAGACACCTCAGAAATCTTACAAAAAAAACAAACCAATAATGACAAAAAGTCTTTTTATAACTGCCCAGTTCAATAACAAATCCAGCCCTTGCAAGTTCTGGTATACTATTAACAAAATCCTCTCTCCAGACTGCCACGCAACTCCCTGCCACTAACCAAATACCTCTCCTCTGGAAACTGCTACTCTTCTCAATAAACACTTTATTGAAACCACTCAAACGCTCATACCTTCCAACTGTAACACAATTTCTCTGCCTACCCCTCCCAATCCTTCTAACAAACAACTATTTTTTTACATCCAGTTCTTACTTCCTACATCAGATCTCTTCTTCACAAACTCAAGCCCTGCTGTCCCTCCACTGACAATCTACCTCCTACCTTCCTCAAACTTGCTGCTGACTCCATTGCCTATCCATTATCTATACTAATCAATAGATCTATTCAGGAATCCACCATCCCTACTTTATGGAAATCCTTTTTTACTATTCCCCTGCATAAAACTGGAACTCTACAGACCCATCTAACTACTGACCTATAGCTATTCTATCTCCCCTCTCTAAGATTCTCGAAAAATGTATCCACTCACAACTACTCAACTACCTCCTCCAGCATAACCTCCTTACTCCCACTCATCATGGTTTTGTCCTAACCACAGCACAACTACTGCCCTCTTATCCTTTACACATACCATTGTCGAGGCCCTAGACAATAACAAACTCATATCATGTCTCTTCCTTGACCTTTCGAAAGCCTTTGATAGTCTCCCATCCCCTACTGCTACCTAAACTTGCAGATCTCAATCTATCTTCTTCCTCCCTTGCCTGGTTCTCTAGTTACTTATCCTGCATGCAGCAATCTGTTAAATGTCTCTCTTCCACTTCTCCATTCATACCTGTCCCAACTGGGGTACCACAAGGTTCCATCCTGGGTCCCCTCCTATTTAATGTCCTCCCTCATCCAATATGCAGACGACTCGACTCTTATCTCCATCTCAGACAATAGTCTCCAATATCCATACTCTTACTCAACATGCCTTCTTATCCACTGAACAGTGGTTTGTCCAGGAATCTACTCATTCTCAACCTTAAAAAGACCAAACTCTTATTATTTTTCCCCCGATCTCTCTCTCACCTCAAATCCATCTTTACTATTACTTCCTCTAATAACACTGTTATCCAACCTAGGTAAAAACAAAAACAGCCAGCAAACTGCAAACAGTAAACTCCAAATAATTTATTTGTGTAAGCGCTTTCGTACAAGCCCAAAGCTCAAACTTCTTCAGACAAACAAATACCCAAGATTCATAATTTAAATACTGACTTCAGTTATTCAATTATTCTATAAAAAATCTTATCCCTTAAAAAGACAGAAACAGTATATATAAGAAATATATATATATATATATATATATATATATATATATATATATATATATATAAAGGACATCAGAGGTAGGTCATGGGAATTAAAACTGGAAGATTAAGAGCTTATATGGCAAATTAAAACAAATGCATATGTCCCCCCCAGGCACTGCGGTGGTGGTGCTGCGGTAGCGTTGTCGTCTCACAGTTAGACGTTGCCCATTCGATTCTCAGTTAGAGCGTCTTCTGTGTGGTGACATGCATGAATGGGAGTTCCTTCGTTGAAGGTTGTGCGTTAGGCCTGGCAAGCCAGCACGTAAAACTCTACTGCCAATCATTAGCAGACCGGAGTTTCCGCTGTGGCAACCCCTAACCAGGAAAAGCTGAAAGACACAAACATATGTCCCCCCAGGCCTTAATGAATATTGCTCTATCAAGTGTATTCTAAAACTTAAAGCCTTAAATAGATAAGAAAACTGTTGGGCAGTAAATTATTTTTTTCATAAGTTTTCTTAGCATTCTTTAAATATGTAAAAATATTTTAAAAAAGTATTTTTAATATAATATTTTTTATGGGTCTATATTGCTAGACCGAAAGATCAGAAGTGCGAATGTATGTACATCTACACATTAAGGTCAATGTACATACAGAGCGAAACAGCTAAAGGGCGAAAACCGGAATGCCAAACATGTTTCTTAGCCAGCAGCATGGTGGTGGGGATAAGGAAATATATCCTTTTCCCACTGTAGTGCAGTCTCGGAGTTGGTATATTTAAGTAGGGGAGTGCAGGGGGGCTTGTCCCCTGCAAAAGCTAATTAATTTAATATTTTAGTTTAAATTTTACTTACCTGTGTGGTGCATTCTGATGATGAAACATGTTCGGCGTTCTGGTTTTCGTCCTTTAGGTGTTTCGCTCTGTATGTACATCGACCTTTATGTGTCGATGTACATACATTCACTATTTAGTCCTTTCAAGGTTTTAATATAGACCCATTTTTTACATATTGGTAATATTGTTTCTATTTAGTAGGAACTATAGTGGACAGCGGGTACTGTGCTTGTATTGTATTGTATGTAAATAACCCTGTTATTTTATTTTTTTACATTTATATATTTATATTTTTTATATATACTCTTTTTAAGGGATAAGATTTTTTATAGAATAATTGAAGTCAGTATTTAAAGTATGAATCTTGGGTATTTGTTTGTCTGAAGAAGTTCGAGCATTGGGCTTGTACAAAAGCGCTTACACAAATAAATTATTTGGAGTTTACAGTTTGCAGTTTGCTGGCTGTTTTTGTTTTTACCTATTTTTTTATTTTTTTGATGTTTGATCACTGTTATCCAACCTGAAGCTCACACTAAACTCCTTGGGATGGTCATAGATGATGAACTCAAATTCAACTTGCACATTCTCCAAAGTATAAAACAGACTCACCAGAAACTTGGTTTACTGTAGAGCAACAAAAAATTTCTAACTACAAATGCCAGACTCTCCCTTGCACAAGCTCTTCTCTTCCCCTCCCTTCTATATGCTGCCCCAGTACTCACCAACATCCAAACTACTACTTTAAACAAACTCCAACAAACTTACCACAAGATAGCTAGATTTATCACAAACTCTCCCTACAATACACATCACTGCCTTGCCCTAAATACTCTCCACTGGTTAGAATTCGCCCATCTTCTATTGCTGTTGTCACAACTTCAAATGTTACACTTCATTCTTTGCAAACCTTCATCCTGTCCTGGTCTCTCTTCCTTCATCTCTATCTACACTCCTCCGCAAACTCTCCGTACCTCTAACCAGCAACTACTGCAAACCTACCCACCCCAAAAAATAGTTGGCAACCTCCTATATAAACACTCCGTCGCCCAAGCCTGGAACAAACTCGCAAGAGACATTTGTTACATCATTCACCCATCCCACTTTAAAGAAAAACTCAAACTTCATCTACTCAACTCCAAAATATGCCCTTGTCAAGCCCCTACTTAAGCTCCTCACAACCCTACTATATACCTTTTCAGTCCCTCCACATACAGCTAATTACTCCACTATTGTGGATACTTATTAAATTCTACAATCAATACTGTTGGACATAACTCTTTTTGTAAAAATGTAAATATATTTTTTAGTCTATAAAAATATTGATATGTATACATCATGTGTTTGCATTTCTACTTTGTCTCTCTAACGTTCTTGTATAACTGATTTTGACCGTATTTTTTACTCAAATGTTTGATTCTTTGTAAACTGTTTGTGTTTTTTTTTGGAGCTTTTCTCCTCGGGTCTCCACTGAAAATGGGCCACAAGCCCAGCTGGACCAACCCAGTTAACAAATGTCAATAACAAAATAAATAAATAACACGTTTACAAGATAAAATTTGAGAAAGTACCCTACAGTTTTATACAAATTACTTTTTAATTTGCCATTCAGTGAAAGCTGAACTGAACCAAGGAAGCTTTTCATTCCCAACATGGATACAGCAAACATCAGAAAGCAGTTACATTCCATTTTAGCAGAGATAGACTGATTTAAATGGTATTCAAAGCTTATTTTGCTCCTTTTGATCACTTTATTGAGTTCTCTGCTCCTTTTCAGATAGTTTAGTGAGCTAGTTTAGTGAGCTGGCATTACTTTATTTGCTTTAAAGATATTCCTTACACTATTCTTAAGTCATGTAGTTTTCCTGGGCTACCACAGTAGTTTAGAAGTGAGTCACTAACATGATCCATCCTGGGTTTGATTCTCTCAGCATTCATCCTAGAGACTTTTCCAATCAATAAATTAATTCAAAAGTCATATCTGGAAGACACAACATTAGACTAAGTAACAGCAAATCACCAGAAGAATTCTGGCAGGTAGTAGATATTGCTACATGCCAATAGTTAAATCCACAGATGTATGGAAGAGTGCAGCTGTAGACTTAATTAATGTGACAGCCCAAGGAAGTTCTGTTCCTTGAAAATTAAAGGAGTGTGTATTTTGTTGATACTTTTATCAAATAATTCTGTGTATGTGTCAATTAAACTGACAATTCAAATGAACATATATTTTTAAGCTACTTGTTTGAAACTATTTGATTAATGCAAAATTACAGTATCAATGTTATTTATTGTGTATTAAAAGTTTTAGGATTTGTTAAATGCTTGTACGTTAAACATTTTATGATTTGTTTAACTGGTCCTGTAGTTGTATTTTCACTCTTTTCAAATTGTTTTCAGTAGTACATGAGGCTGACAGAATTTTAGTGTTAGTGTTTGTTGCCATTTCACAGGGTGGGTTTAGCATAATGGTTAAGATCTTCAACACACAGGCACAAAGTATGGGGTTTCACTATAACCTCTGGTTGTTGGCAGGATTTAAAATAACGTCAGGGCAGTTAGCCTAGTATTCACTAATGACACAACTATGGAGTTCATGTATTTTGGTAAAAAGGGGTAGGATTAGGTGCATGGAGTTGACTCCCTGCAAAAAAAAAAATATTTGCGTTTTGATCACATTGCATTATTTCACTGACTAATGTAAGTTTGATTATTTTATTGTGTTTTAGATGGCTTCACTGCCATGGGTTGACATGAATCCAAAAATTAATAATTTTAGCTACTAACACTGCAGTTTTCATAAGCTAATGGATTTGAAGAAAAAAAAAACAACTTTAATTGGATTGCAGATGAATTTCTGTAAAAAACAAAAATGGCAGGAAGGAATAACTATGAGGGCCTCATCCAATAAATCCAACAGAGCCCACAGCAAGTAAAATGACAGTTTCAGTCCCTTCTGCTTAATTATGGCAGAAGTATTGTAATGCATAAAGAGAACTGGACTGGTTGTTAGGTAACCCCTGTTATGCCAGATACACAGAAATATTCAGTTGGTGGCAATGAAACAAGTCCAGTATGTGGACCAAATATTCAGAAAAAGAGGACTTGCTCTGCAAGGGAGAAAATAGATTCAATAGATGGCAGCTGATGACAGACTGCTCAAATTTATTAAATGCGTAGCAGATAGGCATCATATTTCTGAGATCTGTGTTACAACAGAAGCTGAAATAGTACAGTGATACAGGAATACTACTATTGCCTGACACCCCGTGGTTCTCTGGGGTATGTTCTCTGTGGTGTCTGTATATTCTTTTTGTCTATGTTGGCTTTAACAGGGGATTTCCAGTTTCATCCTACTTCTCTAAACATTACTAGCATGCAATGTGAACTGCTGAGACTTACACATGAGTATGTACACTGTGTGTGCGTGTGTGCCTATTCTGTGATAGACTGGCATCTACTTCAGAACTGTTTCTCTGCCTCATACTTACTGACTGCTAAAATAGGTGCAGGCACCCCTAGGCCCTGAAGTGGGTACTGGAAAATTATGGCAATAAATTAAAGTAGTTAGAAAATAATCATTATGTAATGTAAAAAAAAGGGAAAAAAATAAAAACAATACAGATAATAAAATGCAATTAAATCCAACAACCAGCAGGTCTAGACACAGTCCATACAGGTTTATTACTGACTTGCTCACATGTTATAAAAGTGTTTTGAATCTATAAATCAAATATACAAATATATTGTTTGTAGTCACAGAAACTGGTTTGAGTAATGGAAATTTTGTCTGGATCTCTGCTCCTTTCTGAGGTAGAAACTGACTATCAACCAAAACAGGAATCTCAGCACATCATCACAAGTTAATAAACAAAATATATGAAATAGTCATCAATTCTTGCACCAAAGTCAGAATTTGTAGTGCCTCTGAATCAACTTGATACTTGTCTGGCAGTTTACCACAGGAGATTAAGGGTGAAGATCCTAATAAGCTTTATACTGTAGTGTAAATTTTAATTCACTTAGCCTTCATTTACCCAGTATGTGACTTATTCACTTAAACAAAAAGTGTTTCCAGGTCACCCTTTTAAAGTTGGTTGTGCCTGCTTGGCTCTCCCAGAGTTAGTACAGGGATTAAAAAATATGGCATTTAGCGGAATGTATATCTCTCAGTAGCACTGCTTCTGATGCTAGTAGATTGCAAGTAGCACCTACCAACAGACCTCTTCTCTTTTGTTACTAAATTATGGTTTATAGCCACTCTTTCAGAATGGTTCCAGATATCATCTTGGAGAACAGCATTCATGGAAAATGCCAAGATCGGGCCAGTGCACTGCTTAGTGGGTTTGTGTGTGTATGCATGTCCCTCTCTCTCTCTCTCTGCCTCTTATATATATATATATATATATATATATATATATATATATATTATATATATATATATATATATATATATATATATATATATATATATATATATATATATATATATATATATATATATATACAGGTTCCCTTTATAATTTCGAAATACTGAAATCCCGACTTTCAGTATTTCGAAATTATAATACCGAAGCCTTGAAATTCCGAAACACCAGAAGCACGAAATTCAAAATACTGAAGCTCGGAGCTTCTGGTGTTGCGTTGATGCTGGCACATCAACAACACACATACTTGCAAGGAAGTATTAGTGAAATTGATCCAATCGCTAAAGAAGAGTATACAGCTTTAGTGATCAAAAGAAAAACAACATAATTCAGCACCAAAACAGTTCTTTTATGTAGGAGGCTTCACCCCATGGCTGCCAATGTGATGGGTTACCCCCACCCTCCTGACTTACATATGCTTAACTTCAGAGTCAGTCAGCCATACCCAAATCTACAAGAAAGTATCATAAGTTGCTGCTACATAGTTAGCTTCTTTGTGCAACTTAATATGAGTCCATTCAATAGCTTGTGACAGCCAAAATACATTTTGACAAGCTGTGCCATTGACTGAATGCCCTACGACCATTTATCTGTATAATATACAATATAACATAAGATCTTATAATATATATTCAGCACTCCATGAAGAAAAAGCACTACATATAAAACCAAAAAAACTTTCAGTGCTTTACATGCAGCGACCTCATATAGGATCTATAACAATGGATCAATGCATACTCCATTGACATTAAAACTGCTAAAAATACACCGACTGAGAATGCTAGTACTAATCTAAACCACTGAAAAATATAATAAAAAATAAAAACAGAGTTTGTAGGGGGACATGCCTCCCTGCACCCCAGTCATGAGGGCTATGCTTCCAATATCCTTGCTACTTTAAATATATGAACTCAGAGATCATATAACTTTGGGGAAAAGGACAAATTCCTTTGGCCCACTTTCTGATGATCTTACATAAACATGCATAATCACAAATGATCAGTGTAAGGGAAAGGAATACAGCCATTCATTTACAATGTGGCAGCTTGCAGTTATTCAATCAAATGCAGTAGTCAAACAAACCAACAGCAATCAAATACAGTAGCCAAACAAACCAACAGCAATCAAATGCAGTAGTCAAACAAACCAACAGCAATCAAATGCAGTAGTCAAACAAACCAGCAGCAATCAAATGCAGTAGTCAAACAAACCAGCAGCAATCAAATGCAGTAGTCAAACAAACCAGCAGCAATCAAATGCAGTAGTCAAACAAACCAGCAGCAATCAAATGCAGTAGTCAAACAAATCAACAGCAATCAAATGCAGTAGTCAAACAAACCAACAGCAATCAAATGCTGCCAAACTACATTTTGACAGAATAACACTGAAACAAATGAATGATACCATACATATCGATACATACATGTATACATACATGTATACATACAGGTATTTTTATATACAAACACCTCAGCAGGGGTATTTTCACCTGTGTCTACTTTGTTGCAAGTTTTGCACAAATTCTGTCATCTGCAGACAGGCAGATATTTATTTCATTTTGTTTCTGTCATTACGCATTACCCTGTCTTTGTGGATGAATTTCATTTAATTTACAGAAAGCAGAAATAGTATCTGACAACCTGAAAGGTACTAGGTTTATTACGATATCCTAGTGCCTCTTCAGGATACTTTGCCTCTATTTTTACATCTTTGATGAATAGAGCAAAGTGCTCATCATAGATAACCCCTTTCCTCTGTTGTAGGTCACCAATGTGCCACAGAAACTTGTACAAAATTTGCTTAGTATCCCAGTAGCCAATGAGCTCTTATCTTTCAGTGACATACATATATTCTTTGTTTCAGGAGACAGTATGTGTATCTATTCTGGTCTTGGTTTGCACTCGTTAGCTGTCCCACTTAACTTTGGCCTTCCCTATCTGTTATTGCAAGCTTTCCTGCATCTACCACCCATTCTAGTAAGCCCACTCCAGTGAGCTCATTTCAGACATCAACAATATCCATGAATTCAATCTTGTGGATGTTGAGGTTGTGGTTTCTTCACTGTTAGCAGTTGGTGTCCTCACTAAACATTCTTTACCCTTTACAACTCTTCACAATCTCCTTTCATGAATGTAAGAATCCAGATCACTATCTGTTCTTTCCTTCTGTGTTTAGACTCATAATTCCACCTAGTCTCCTTTTATGGTCCAGTTCCTGAATTCCTTTAACTAGCCGTGTTGCTTTCCACTGTTTCCTCTGTACCCTTACCAGCAATGCTATTTCTGTGACTGTCCATGCCCACCTAAAATAAATTTGGCATGCCAGATGATGTCTGACTAATGCTTGCTATACTGGCAAAATCATTTTGTTTTCATGAACACATAATGGAGGCTAATGAGATCCAGGGTGTCTACAGTGTATTCTGAGCATTCTGAGAAACATTCAGGTTTTACAAGATATGAAGAAAGGAAGCTGTATCTGTCGAAATAAAATGAATATTTGTGAAATTAAGGAATATATTTGTTGTCAGAGGTTTATGTTTGAAACTGCAGAAGTACAATTGTTAGTGGAAGCAATCTGCAACTACCAATAGATCTCTCACAGTAAGGCAATTTGCATAAAACAGTCAGTTTTTGATCCAGAAACGTAATGTATTTATATATTTTATTTATTTATTTACATTTATTTAAATGTGTTAACCAGGATAGAACACTGGTCGCCATTTATCATTTACAGGTTCAGCCCAGGAGCTTCAAGATGTCATCTGCAGCATAACAAGCAAATGACAGAGAAACCGAATGCCTAGATATAAGAAACTGTGCTCGAAATTTGTAATGCATAATACTTTATAACAAAAAAGTGATATTGAATCAGTAGTCAGCTAATATGGAGTTTAAACTGAAATGGTAGCCAGTGGGAGGAGTGAGGGAAGATGAGGTAGAGAGGTTAGGCGGAAAAGATAGACCAATACCCAAGGGGGGATAGAAAAATGCCGCCACCAAAGGGAGAGCAAGAGTAAACTGAATTTATATATATAATATCTGCTACAAAAATCTGGGATGTTAAATCAAGGTGGGAATATATGTAAAACCAAGTTGTTTTTGTATGATTTGGGGATTAAATGAAAGGGTATTAGCATTAGGTCATCACACCTGCTGAGTGAAATGCGTAGGAGGCGTATGAATAAGAAGCCTCTTCCTTTCTGAAGTCTTTAAAGGAAGAATATTCTTTAAGAGTGAAAGGAAGAAATTCCCTGACTTGAGGACCTAGGTTTGGGAAACTGTGGTGTGAGCAAGAAAGCTTTAGTTTTGTTGTTTGGAAGTAAGCTATGTTAAGGAAAAGGGATCTCAGATTGTATTCAGAGGTGCATGGAAGTGAACGGCTAGCAAAGAAATAGAATGACTGTAGGTTGATAAGTTTGAACAGACTGGATCAAAGGTGTTATTATATGAGAGGTAGGCAGACAGTGAGCTTTGGCTAGACCTTTGCAGTGATGTTGATTCTTGTGGGAGATTGTAATAAATCTAAAAAAGTTGTTGATATATATTTATAAGGAGAAAAGTTTTTTCTTGGAAACTGAAGTGACCAGAATTATTCACTAGAAAAGATGTTTTGTAGATATCTAACTCTTTTAATGAAGAGAAGAAATATGAAATAGCAATAATTAGAGATAAGTTCAGGGATTAGTATGAGGCTTGAAAGAAAAAATCACACAATCCTTTGGAGAATATAGATTATTATTTTTCTGAGTGGAACAATGTAGTCAGACTTTGAAATGGGTGATGTGTATGCTTTATTAATAAGTGATAGAGCAGCTTGTGGTAAAATAAATATTCAGACTATGAGGAGGCTATTAAAAGAAGCAGACCTGAAATTCTCAAAAGATGTTCATGTAATTATAGCAAATAAAACTACAAGGGTACAGTTAGAATTAACTGTGAAAATAGACATATGCAAGAGGAAATTTGTGTCAAATAAGGTAAAATGAGATGGAAGCAAGAAATGAAGCCACAATGAACATAGAAAATCTGAAGTTGAATTTCAAAACCTCAAGGCTCACATGCTTGTTATGACTATAAGATAATAGGAGGAACTGTCCTTTTTGTCATTTTTTTCTCTAGGTACCTCACTTGATCATTACACCTTCATCTCAGCTTCTGTAAAGTTGATAACTGCATTCCTCCAGGATAGACCTACTACAACTGCCACAGTCCCAGGCACCTGAAGACCACTGTCTTAAAGCTAATATAATTTAGGTTGCATGGCTCTACTCATGCTCAAACTAAATACAAGTTTGGGCAAGGCATTGTCAGCCATATGGAGAGACTGGAGTTGCCATACTTCATTCCCAAACACATTATTCAAGTAAGGTAAATGTGGCAGGCATGGGGAGGGAATGGGATGGTGTGGGAGTTTAGATTAGAGTTTCAGGCAGTGATCAGAAGGGGGCATTTAGGTTTGGGGAGTGGGAGGAAAGTTTTAGAGTGTTGGACAGCAGTGGAGTTTTAGGTTTAGGTAGCAGGAGGGAGGTTTTAGGTTCATGGGTTAGAGAGAAGCAATGGAGTGCAGTTTTAGGTTTTGCAAGTAATCCAAGACTTTAGGATTGTGGAGTGGAATCGGGGAGGGGGAATAGAGTTTTGAATTTAGGGAGCCATGGGAGACTTTAGGGTGGGGGAGTGTAGTTTTAGGTTTAGAGAGTGATCAGGGATTTTAGGTTTATGGTTAAGTCACAAGAACACAGGGTACAGTTAGGAATCAGTTGGGAGTGTTGGGGTAAGAGATAGGCTCTGGTAGGGGTTATGCAGTTTAATAGGAATGGGTTGTGGGGAACTAGGTAATTATATAAGTAGGGGCTAGTGGGAGTTAGGACACTTGGTATTTAGAACAAGTGGCACAAAGAATGTGTGTCACAAGCTATTAGCAGGCAAATTCTTGTAGTAGACCCCTCCACGACCCATATCAGGGTCAGATGGGTAGATGCTCAACTCACCCATTTATTTACTCTTCCTTGCTACATGGGTATGTCAAAGAATTGAGCAATGTGGAGTGGTGCTGTCATCTTTGCTGAGGGACTCAGCAATTCTGTTTTCATGGCTGTACATCCCAGAATGTCTGGAATGCCATCAGTGGGATGTGCAGTGGAGCATTTTGTCAATGTATATGCTCCACCTCCACAGTGACACATGACTTACATCCCCACTAACACCTGGTATCTGTCATGCCAACATTTCTGGTCTCCACTGGGAATTATAATATTGGCACGCACCATAATATGCTTTCCACTCCCGGCACTGAGAGAGGCAAACATTTAAACTCATTTTGCAGATGGGATTACAGGAAGAACACTTTAAGCAGAGTTCATCTGATACACCATTGGGAAGGTGCAAACTCTTTGGACTTCTTTTGGTGTTGCATCATTAACTCAGGTATGCCCAGGGACTGATAGAGAGATAACTGGAAGCAAGGAATGTGTTAATGTGTTGTAAATATGGCTGATGATCACTTAGGGTGGTGGTCTGATACATTTTTTCAAATTTATATAGAAAGCCTACATACTCCTACTCTTTTTTTGCATTTTAAAAGTTGTCACCCTCTTGCACAAAAAAGAATTTGGTTAAGGACCAGGTTAAGTTTATCAGGCTCTTGAGAATGGTGTCTGATGACTGAATTTTTGAAAATGAAAGAAAATAACCTAATGAACATGTTTATTGATAGGGTTTACCCTTATCAATTTGTTGACAATATTCTTGATGACATTACTAAATGAAGGACTATGGATTTTAAACCTTTACTGGGTGACCCTGACTGGGGGCAATCTTCTACTTTGAATATCAATACTGGGAATAGACCTTTTGAACATGCAATCATTTTAAGGCTTGTTTTTTTTTATTCTAATCAGGTTAACAACATCATTAGTAGAAATTGGGGTATATTTAGGTCTAATAATGACACTGGGCATTTTAGGACCATCACCTCTATTTATTTCTAAGAAGGGTATCAGTTTAAAGAGTAAATTCGAAATAAGTAGCCACAACAGTTGTGCCCTTGGTACCAGTTGGGCAAGTAAGGGTACCAGAAAGTGCAGATTTATCTTGAAAAATGAGTGCACGTCATTTGGCAATAGTTTTTTGAAATTATTGGTGGACGCAGATTGCAGTACTGCTGGTGTGGTGTACATTACAATATGCCAGGGCTGCACTTCATTTTATATTGGGAAAATGGAATGACAAGTAAGAAAAAGAGCCCATGAGCATATTTATGGCACAAATGCTACAAATGACAACAATGCCTTGTTTAGGCACACTTTGATTTGCAGTGGTGCACAGAATTTAGGTGTCAGATTCACTGTGGTTGGCCAGATTTTTGTTAAGAACCCAAGTGGCGGTCCATGGGAAAATACCCTCGAATACAAAGAACTTTTGTGGCAATTGAGACTACATGACATTGTTCCCCTGGGTTAAATTACCACATCTCCCTGGCTTGTATTCTTAAGTTGAGAGCTGCCAAATTGTGGCTGCATGTATTTAAGTTTTTACATTTAATGTTTTATCAGTATTTTATGTTTTTTACTAATTTGTTAATACTGGTATCTATTGATAAGCTTTTTCATGTGACTCGATTCACTGTGACTGTTCAAATTTTCATTTTTTTCTGTCACTTTAGTTCTGATGAAATTATTTTATGGAACAAAAGCTATTAACTGACGTGGAATAAAGTTTTACTGTTTACTGACCAGCTTGCCATTTTTGAAGTTGGTACCTTGTTGATTTGTGGATTTGTACTGCATTTTTTCTGCTAAATAGCAACACATCGACAAGTCTGAAATACATGTGGTCATATTCTCATATCCAAGTGACTGAGGTATGATACAGAAAAAGATAAGCTGTACAAATGACAAAGTCTGAAGAAAGCAGGCATTACAGAGGATTCTAGAAACGATGTAGGATCTTGCAGTGTTTGTATCTGATATGTCCAAGACAACTTTGCTTTTAAGAAAACCTTGGAACTGAGCTATGATAAGAAAATAATTTTGAAATTTATAAAAGGCTAGTCACATATACACCAGCATTATCATACTATGATGAAAACAAGCCATATGTATTTTAAGTAGATGCCAGTCAGAATGGTATAAGCATTATTATCCTACAAGAAAGCAGAGAAAATTTCCATGGGGCACTGGTGGAAAGCATTTGCAGATGCACATAATAGATATGCTTATGCAGAAAATGAACTGTTAGCAATACTGCGAGGATTTCAGAAATTACAAAAATGCATCTGTGGTAAACAAGCTCAGATGAAAACAAATCATAAACTCCTACAAGGCATTTTCTGAAAATATTTGTACAAGGTGTGTTTTATACTGCTAATGATGTTACTAAATGTTCAGAAGTATAATCTGGAACTGAAATACAGACCAAAAACAAGGAACTATACACAGATGTTATGTGGAGTAGAGTACATTTTGGAAAGAGTCTTGAAGAAGATTCTAAGAGTCTTGTGTCATGCCAGCTTTACCGATGACAGAATATCAGAAAAAAAAAAAAAAACAAAATGATCCCAGAGATGTAATGACAAGATTTTAAACTGCAGTTACTGAAGAATATTAGTTAGAATTCTGAGCAAAGATCATTAGTAAGGAGAGAAAATTAGTCTTATTTCTTTCAGGGAAGAAATTAGTTGTGCCCAGGACAATGTTCAAAGCTTATAAAATAATAGGGCCCAACCATATGAGAAGACAAATGCTGCAAGAGGATACATGAATTGCAAACAGGAACACTAAAATGTTAAGACAGTGCAAGAGATATAATATGTTGGTCATGAATTTTGACATCTCTCAAGTAATACAGAGTTGAGCCAGTTTACTATTGGAATTTCAAATCAGCTTCAGTCGACCATTTAAAATGTTGACCTGAAATGCCGAATATGAAATTCCAAAAAGTAAACCAAAGTGAAAATGAATACATTGACTATCGTGGTTTGATGTATTCGACATAGCAGGAGGTGACGTCACTCACCTCCTGCTATGCACATTAACGTATTGTTGAACTCTACAGTCAATGGTATGTTAATTCTACTGTTCTACTCCCTGCACACCCCATGTCAGGGGCTGCACCCCCCACACCCCCTGCACATTAAATATACCAACTCTGAGATTGCACTACAGCAAGGAAATGGGCTAATTCCTTGTTCTTCACTGAATCCTGTCCTCCCTGCACAATGTTGAACCCAAAGAATCGACCTACGGTACCTGATCGCTGTAGTGGAGTTGATCGATTTTGGTTCAACATTCTGCCGACTTGGAAACTGCAAGTCAACCACATGCTGGTCGACCGATGCAATTTCCAAGTTTCAATAGTAAACTAGTTGGGCCATACGCTGTGCATACCATAAGAGTATGGAAGAATCAAAACTGATTTATTTCATGATATTCCCGATAACAAAGGACACATTTGCCTGTGGAGTCAGATGGGCCAGACTTATTCAATTTCTAAGACAGAGTACATTTCATACATATGGATAATTCTTTCAAGTTGCTTGGAAATAAAATTCGCAGACAAAACAAAGCAAATGTAATTATTTTATCAAAGTCTATATTATTGAGATGATGTATACCTGATGTTACAATATCTGATCAAGGTCCACAATACAAAATTTAGGAATTCAGAAAACATTTGCATGAATGGGAATTGAAACATAGTCCACACTTTCTGTAATTTAATAGGTAATGGGAAATAATTATACAAATAGGAA
The DNA here is from genome assembly GCF_019279795.1 of Protopterus annectens. Classification (NCBI taxonomy): domain Eukaryota; kingdom Metazoa; phylum Chordata; order Ceratodontiformes; family Protopteridae; genus Protopterus; species Protopterus annectens. The sequence continues at coordinate 146,471,387 of NC_056733.1, read as the reverse complement.
AAGCTAAGAGGGTTATCTCACAATATTTCAATACAGAAATGCACCATTGCAGTGACACAGTCTCTTACCAACTCATTTGTTCAAGGGCAGAAGTTTGAGAAACAAATTACCTACTTTACCTATATTACTGGTACCTAAAAATCAGTACATAGGAAAGAAATATGAGAGACAGAGTAGTAATGCAAAAACTGAGGGAAAGTTTGCCACCTGAAGCTGAGGTGGTTGTCCAGGTAGTTGAACTTGTCTACAGTGTTGCTAGTGGTAAATATGGAAAGCTGTGTAGGAAAGAAATCTGACATAACCACTCAGTAGCACCTCTCTCTGGATGCTCTGCAGTTATTCATAATCAAGAAAAAAACTGTTCCTGCCCCCCACAGCGTGATGTTTCCCACCTCCAGTGTGACTTTGCCACTGGGGCGACAGTGCATGCCCATTCTTCCTGCTTGTTGAGTCAAGTGCCTGATGTCGCTCTTTGAACTACAGTCACCTGGGATGTAGTCAGGGCTTTATAACTATGTGCCACTGGCAGAGCGACAGACATATCAAACTTTGATGGCTGTTTGTACGCTATAGTCATGAAACTGCATTCTGTAGCTGATTTAATTCTAAAGATTATACCTTGTCATTTTACAGGAATTGCACATGAAAGCTCTCCTACTTGAGTTTTTCATCCAGGGACTGAATTTAGCAAGTGGAACACGACTAAAGGAACTAACTGACATATTCATTCCTATTGTACAGCCATTTACAGATGAAGGTTGTAGTTTTTTTGAAAAGCCTGTGTTCCTGTATGTTTAGGGCAGCATCCCTTTATTCTTCCAGCTAGAGTTATTTAAATGTTTGCTAACAGATACAGTAATTTCTTAAATGGTGGCCTAGAGTACAGACTTCAGTATTTTGATGAAGGCACTTCAAAGTCTGTGCAGGATTTGCACCCCACCATCACCTACAATGTACAGCACGTTATTTGAGCACATGCAGTATTTTATCTTGGTATTGACAGCATATATTTGTTAAAAGTCCAGAGCAGAAGCATATTTTGGTGAGCAACATTTGTATGCACCAGATACTGTAATGTAAGGCTTTGGTAGTATCTAACTCTTGTCTGAGATACTTGAAACAAAATATTTTAAGTACTTGACCTATTCCTAGAACCACATATAGAGCTGTTACCCCACATTTTTACATCACTGTCACTCACTAAAATCTATTAGACTAAAGTCATACTTTAGTGAAACCTAAAACAAAAGACCCCTACTTATTATCTTTCGCAAATATGATGTGCAGTCAATGCCTGCTTGTGTAGAGTAATGGGGGTATAGGCAAAGTCCCTCACAGCACCTAGGACTATTTCCATTTGGGCAGAAAACAAGGGATTCTTCTGAGTCTGGTTTTATTAAAGCACAATCTTCTGCTGACTGGTACCAAATCTATCAACATTACTTTTGTTCATTTTTGTCTTCATTCGTTTTGGTAAAATAATTCATATATCCTAAAGTATCACTCCTGAGCTCTTTACGTAAAATGTTTACCTTCATACCATTAGCCTCCAACAATACAATCCACAATGAAAAACTGAAGACACGTGTAAGGCAACACAGAGAAAGTACAGGTCAATATCGTTTTATTAAGCACTTTCATCTCTCAAATATCGGAGACTTCCTTAGAATAACCACATGTTATACACGCACAGACATTTAAAAACATTTTCTAAGTTCCCATGGGGTCTAGATTATTTTGTTGAATGGCTATTCAGCGAATATCCATTTGTCGAACACCTATTTAGCGAACCCGCTCTTCATTGAATGGTGAATTTTAACTAGGGTAAACCAGCGGTTGGCCACCATCTGCAATTTGCCCTTTTCCCCCACTGTAGTGCGATCTTGGAGTTGGTATATTTAGTTAGGGGAATGTGGGGGCACAGCTCTTACATTGCGGGGTGTGGGGATATAGCTCCCACCTTGGCAGATTTTAAATTTTTTTTTTTGTCGTCACTCGCTTGGCCAACCGCTTGTTTGCCCTACTTAAAATTTGCCATTCGACGAAGAGAAGCTTCACTAAATAGGTGTTCGACGAATTAATATTCGCTGAATAGCCATTCTAAGAAGTGATATAGACATGTTCTCATGACCCATTTGGACCAATAAGCTCTTATTTCCTATCCTATCACCATGAAAACTTCACAAACATCCCATACATTAGCAACCACTAAAAATTCCATTATCATTCAAAGAACTGCCATGGTTTAAGTTTTAAAATACAATCAATGGATGGTGTGCCATTTAAACTAGGGGTGTTGGTAGCATTAGTTATCAGTTGTCACCACAACTCTCAATATTCTAGCCACAAGTACATTGGTCCCCCTCTTGGACTTTTTTCTGGTTTTTCAATATGAAAAATATAGGAACTTGTACTCCGGGAATTCTCCAATATTCTTTGCTAAGGCATTGTTCATATTCCCTCCAATGACATGATACGTGTGTTCATATATTCTATCTTTAAGACCCCTAGATGTCTTCCTAATATAAAAACATTGATAATTTTGACATATAACTATGTACATGTGGAGAATCTGTTTAGTCGACACAGGTAAACAATGATAGCAGTATGGAAGGAACAACTGATTCTAGGTCCCTGCACAATTCTGATAATTTTTTTTACCCTTTAGAACAACCTTTCCAGTTGAGGAGTTTCAAAGGGATCTGTAACCAACAATTGGCACATTCAGTGCAGGGAAGAACACCATGGAAACATGGTAGACACAGTCCTGAAGGGGAGATGGGAATCAGAACAGAAGAAACCCCCACAATCATTGGAGATGACTGTATACAACAGAGAAGGGACTTAGTCATGTAACTGTTAATGAATTGTTTGTCAACATATTCACCAAGGGGTTGATTTTTGTTCCTACTTAAAGAGCCAGCTTAGTTAATACTTTACTTGACTGAACCTTAAATTGCATTGTGCTAGTGAAGGTGAGGCCTTTATTCAACTAGAAAAAGGGTTAAAAACACCGAGTACGTTTAACTCCCCCTCTCAACTCAATATTACAAGTTTTTGAGCATATATGTGAGAGTGACATTAGGGATATTATTGCAAAAAATGTAGTCATGGCTGGTCTAATTTAAATTATGACCAAAGGAGTTTATTATTAATTTGTGCAGCTAAGACTATCAGACTAATGCGGCCGGACAAGGGAGGGGCCCTAGTGATTATGGATACGATTAATCACATTAATAAAATGATGGCCCTATTATGTGATGGCACATATGATGAAATATCTATAAATGAAATTAATATCGCCTTCAACAGAATTGACAGTGTGTTATATGATATGCTGATTTAAAAACAAATTGATTGGGATGAATACAACTTTTGTAAGGCACAATTTTGGTTAACACTGACTATATTCAGGATTCTCAAAATCCTTAGAGATTTGAGAGACCCCCACTTAGACCAGTAGTGAATGCCAGCATGTCCAAAACCTATCCCTTGACAAAATATATAGATGTTAAACTAAAAGGGGTGGTAGAACAGGTGCAATACGTGGCTTGTGATTCAAGGGATTTTTTAAACTAGAATAAAAATGCCTTTTATTTAAGGAAGATGTCTTTTTTGTTATAGTGGATGTAAAACATTTATTTTCTGTGATTCCACACAGTTTAGGTATAGAGTGGTGTTTAGAATTTCTAATTGAAAACAGTGAACCAACAGGGATGAGAGAAATACCAATTAACTTTTATGGGTTTAATTTTAAAAAACAATTTTATTTTCTATGACGGGTCTTATTATAGACAAAAAGAGAATGTGGTCATGGGGCGATTTGCACCCCATTATTTGCTAACGTGGTAATGGCCACTTGGGAAAAGAAGTTTGTTTTCTCTTCAGTCTATGCTAACTCTTGGTTGTTGTACATTAGGTACTTGGACAACATGTGTATTTTTTAGATAGACAAAGAACACAAAATTAATGAATTCATTAACTATATAAATAACACTGCTTTGTTTATTTAGTTTACTTCTACTGTGTCAAAGGACGTTTTACACTATTTTTATATTGAATTAAGGAAAGATATTCAGCAACAGAAATTTGTTTCACAGATTTCTCGAAAACCCACCTATACCAACTCATGTCTGCACTTTAGCAGCTGTCATCCTTCTGTACAGAAAAAAGTACTAGTGAAAGGAATCTGGTAAGAGAAGTTAAAATGGTTTCATAGTTGGAAGATTTTGTCAAGAAATTCAGTAATTTAAAGTCGATGTTTATGAAGAGAGGTTACCCTAAACAGTTAACAGATGTAATAACTGCTGACGTAATATCAAAAAGAGAATCTAGTGTCTGGTCAACTTTTTGGAAGCTGATGTACCAAAGTAATAGGGTTAATAATCAGAATTTGGACACTGGGTTTTCCAATTTAACTTCTGCTGTTGACTACAGAGATATTAAAAAATGCATCACAAAGAACTGGCCCATTCTTAAACATTTAGAAATATCTAACAAGTTGGGATGGTCACCTAAGTTTGTGACTAGAAATGGTGTATGCCTTTAAAGTATGATTGAATGACCTGGATTAACGCTACAAATTCATCCTGCTGTTAAGTGGGGCACATTTAAATGTAAAAGCTGTAATTACTGTAAATATATTTTGGAAAGTAAGTTTGTCCAGATTAAGGATATTTTAATTCAGCCAAAATTTAAATGTAATTGTAAAACTAAAGGTTTTGTGCATGTGGGTATATGTCAAAATTGTCAATGTTTTTACAGACATCTAAGGTTTTTAAAGATAAACTATATGAACATATGTATCATGTCATTAGAGGGAATATAAACAATGCCTTAGCAAAGCATATTGGCGAATTCCCAGGACCACAAGTTCCTATTTTTTTGGTACTGAAAAACTAGAAAAAAGTCTCAGAGGGGACCTGTGGACTTGTGGCTTGAATACTGAGCATTATGATAGGAAATGACAATTAATGCTACAAAAATCCCTAGTTTAGATGGCACACTATTCATTAATTGTATTTTAAAATGCAAATCTATGGGATTTCTTTCAATTCTAATTGAATTTTTAGTGGTTGCTAATGCAAGAGACATTTGTGAAGTTTTCTTAGTGTGATATGATTTTTATTTGTAACTTACAAATTAACCCTATAATGTAATTATTTCTGTGGTGATAGGATAGGAAATAAAAGCTGATTGGTCCAAATGGGTCATGGGAATGTAGAAAATGTTTTTAAATGTCTATTTGTATAATGTGGTTATTGTGAGAAAGTCTTTGATATCTGAATGATGAAAAGCACTTGATAAAATAACTTTACCCCCCCCCCATCTTCCCTCAGGAAATATCATCAAATATAACTTCCCCTACTATCACTAGGGAATAGGTCCTTAATGCTCTCCCTAAGACCACGAATACTGCATCAATAAGCCCAGACAATATCCCAGGATGCCTTCTAAATTGCATGAAACATGACCTATCAGGGCCTCTGGAATGACTATTTAACTGTAGCCTCCAAACAGGTTTCATGTCTCACGAATGGAGAAGGGCACCAGTCATCCCTCTGCACAAAGGTGAGCCATCTCCAGACCATGGAAACTACAGACCCATAGGTCTCATTAGTCTTATATGTAAAGCCATGGAAAGAATTATCATGGAGATGATCAACAGAGATATAGTAGACCTTCAGACACTGGACCCAACCCAGTTTGGTTTTGTCAAGGGCAGATCATGCCTACTCAGCCTGATGGACTTCTTTGAGAAGGTCAGCAAAGCAATGGATGAGGGCAAAATTGTTCACAATGCCTACCTTGACCTGGCCAAGGCATTTGACACAATACTCCACTAAGACATTGTTGACAAACTCAAGAGGTTAAGTACAAACCCATATGTCACTCAGTGGATCACCAACTGGATCACAGACAGGACCCAGGAATTTAGAATTGGGGCCTCCACCTCTACAAAGAGGCCAATCACAAGTGGAGTCCCTCAGGGATCAGTCCTTGGACCACTACTTTTTGGCATTTACTTCTCACAAATCAAGGCCAATGTGAGTGGTATCTGGCTGACTAAATTTGCAGATGATTGCAAATTAAGACCTATCATTTAATCTCACACTGACACAAATGTTCTCCAGGAGGGGCTGACACAAACAACTGGTGTCAGAGCCAAGGATTAAAACTAAATGCCAAGAAATGCATGATAGTATCCTTTGGGAAGTAATCCATTCATGGTAACTATCATATTGACAACACACCCCTTAGAGTTGACACAGTAGTCAGGGACTTAGGGACACACATAGATAGTAATCTAGCCTTTGACCATCATGTGTCTGTAGTGGTGAGGAAATCATTCTATACTGTACAGCTTATAAATAAAGGTATGGCATCTAAGTCCAAGGAAGTCATTGTTCTACTGTATTTGGCATTCATCAGACCTGTCATTGAGTACAGTGCCTCCTTTGATATGTACCTAACTAAGCATATTCAAAAATTGGAGTGTCCACAGAGGCTCCTCACTAAAAGAATACAGGGAATAAGTAAAATGTCCTATGCAGACTGCCTCAAGGCCCTATCCCTGTATTCTGTCTGCTACAGGCTTTTGAGGGGTGGGCTATGCCTGCCATACAGGGCATTGTCAGACCCCACTCAGATGGACCTCCTGCATACCCATAAAATGATCAACATCAGAATTACCCATTCTAAAGACTTAAACCTTGCCTGTGATATAAATAGGTCCTGCTGGAGAGATAGGTATGTATCCTAGAGACTACCGTGTCTATAGAACAGGCTCCCCATCCATATGAAGCAGAGTTCCTCCCTAACCCAATTCAAGTATAGCTTGGACAATTGGATGGGAAACCAGAAAGTCATCCCTGGTTTGGCACCTATGTCTCTAATGGACACAGGTAACCTGTAAATGGTTCATCTCCCAAACCCCTGCTTACACTTATCAAGGGTGTCAGACCTTGTCAGAGATTTGAGATGCATGGCTAGGCTTAAAAAGGCCCTTGTGGTCGTTAGCCTAGTAAACACCTATGAACCTATGAACATTGACCTGTACTTTCTGTGTTGCCTTATACATGTCTTAACTTCATACCATGTTTAGCAGTCCCAGTCTTATCAGTTTGTAGGCCTCTAAATTTTAGATTTTATAATTACATCTTTAATATAAAATTGAAAAAAAAAAGTTCTAACTTCTGTAATGACTTCTGTGGCACACCTGAGGTAGTACTGAATGGTTTGGGTACTACATAAATTGTTCTAGTGCTGAAATAGTTGATTCCAGGATAGCTCTTAGAGATTTAAACACTTTCCTATGGTTTTGAAAGATTTGCCAGTGGATCTAATAAGCAATCATAGTCAACAGGCTTTGTCTATATTTCTTCAATAGAAACTTTGGTAAAATTTCAAAATTGATAAAAGAAGCTGATTAAATCTTCAGCTAGATTAGAAAAATGCTCATACCCCCCCCCCCATTACGTATATATACTAACTCCAAGCAAGGCTGCTAAACTACTGGCAAAAAAAGAAAAGATCCAAAATGTTGAATGTCTGCTAGTGCACTAATAGGAACCAAACTAGTAGTGATCGCAGATGGAAGCAATGATCTGACAACAATCAGGCAACATAATCAACAAACTTAAAGTCATCTGCTTTACTCTAGTACCACTATAGGGCAACTTGTCAACAGAACTGAAAGCTTTGACAAGATCCAGATAAACTATTGCTAAATGTTTTCTGTTATCCATATTCCTGAAGACGTCACCTAACAAATGTTCTAATACTGTAGTGGTGATTTCTTTGTTGTTGTACCCCATACAGAAGCATTACTCCACCTAGGTTTTCTTTTGCTTTGATAATTTCAGCTTTCACTGAATAGGGTTCGATATTAGAACATTTGAAGTTTTGAAACTTCGATGTTCTAATATAGACCCGAAAATGTTATGTAACTAACATGAGGGCTATATTCTAAATGATTTCTCTAGAACTTCTGTCTACCATATCACATGCTAATCACTGTAGCTGGTTCATTAGCATTAAATCTATAGGTCTATATATATATAATATTTACTTTATTTTAAAGTTGGAAAATATGTATTGGCATGTGGTAGCATGCACCAAATAATACTGATCACTTAACATTAACCTTATCGTTTTATACTGGGAATGTATTGAGTTATTTACATCAAAATCAAACTTGACTTATTTAAAGAAACATTTAAAAAACACAACTGCCAGTCCTTATAATCATGTGTAACTTTGAGAAAGACAATATATCTGTCAAGCTTCCTCAATGGTCAACCATATTTGGAGATCTTAAAAGGCGTGTTTCCACTGGACATCTGGTTTTACTTTCTGCAGAGTTCATGTTACACTACTACTTTACTTGGAGACACAACTTAAAGAGTGTCTACAACTCTTGACCTTTACAATTTTCAGAGTATTTATTTGCTTGCAGGAGTGCTGGTTGTAACACTTTTGGTTGCCCTTCTTCCTTGCTTTTTGACTTTCATATATTTGTCTTGTACCGACATCTGCAATTTCTTCTTTGCAGCTTATCATCCTTTTCATAAACTGCCAAGGATTTTAGTCCCACTGCTTTACCAACAACTTTATTTTCGTGTTCTGGACTGTTCCATGGCCTTTGGATTCTTACTTTATCACTAGCCTGTGAATCTGGTAGTTGTATTAAGGCTGTCTTGTAGACGTATTGTTATTTCTGATGGTTTCCTTTAAGTGTTTTCTTTATTTGTGTCAATTTTCATTCATCACCAGTTTGGTTGAAATAGGCAATTTGCTTTTTTACTTTCCTCTCATCAACAGTTATGCTGGTGAGAGACCAAGTCCCTGAAGTGCAGTATTCCAAAAGTCCAGCAATGCAAGATGACAATCCACATAGCTTTGATACAGCTCTTTCTCATAATATTTGTCACTTTTTGGATAGTTCCTTCAACTTGTTCATTGGATTGAATATAGTGCAGACTGGTCATTATATGTCTGCATTCCAATTCTTGCACAAATCTTCTGAATTTCTAATGTGTGTTTTGGTGGCCATTGTCAGATAGTTGTTGCTTTAAGAATATGCATTTTAATGCAATCATCCCCTTTTCACTTGTTTTATCTGTCATTTTCATTATTTTGGGGCTAATTGAAATAATCTACACTTATGAGATATACAGTGGTTTATGATATGCACTGCATCAGCTTTGGTTATATGGAAGTGTTTTATGATACATACTGCAGATCGTACAGCTTTGCTGCACTTGTTCCAACTCACAACCACGACAAAGCGATACTTCACTGTACTAAAATCAGCCACTGTATCCCCAGTCTTTATGCATGGAGCTGCTTTGGTGATATTAAAGTGGTTTATGATATGCATTGCAACTGCTAGAGTGATATGGAGGCAGTTTATAATACACACTGCAGCTGCTTTGGTGATATGGAAGTGGTTCTTCAGAATGAGAACCACATTTATTGGCCAAGTATGCAAGCATACAAGGAATCTGACTTCAGTTTCAGTGACTCTCTAAGTATGAATTACATAAATGACATACATGCAACTATTAAGAACAAGATAAATAAGTAAAGATACATATACATACAAGGTGAAAAGTGCACTTCACTGCAAGAAATACTGAAATAAATTCTGAAAGAAACAAGTATTAACAATATGTGAACAAGACTGTAGAATCCTTGGAGGCTTGGGAAATAGATTGCCCATACATGTCAAGCAGAGTGCCTCTTTGGACCTCTTCAAGAGGAACCTTGACGATTAGATGGGAGAAAGGAAATTCACCCCAGGGATCTCATCAGTCGCCCTGCTAGACAGGGGTCCAGGAAAGTAAATAATGTGGGAAGAAATAGCCAGGGAATTGTTATGGCTAGGCTTGTATATGCCCTAGGGCTGATAGCCTAGTACCAACCTATGAACCTATTAGACCCATACTTTGTAATAAACCTAATTTGGTCTTCCTTAATATGTGTTTGTAGTTTTTCTTTTAATAACTGACTTCTGGACTGGACCTCCGCTTGCTTTAATGCTTTATCTATCTTTCTGTGGTCATGCCCCCTAGATGAAAATCTAGTTTTAAGCTGTTCTGCCTGTATCCAAAATTCATCCTTGTTGGAATATTGTTCACTATGTGGTGGGGATGACTACTATTGTCATGCAATACTGAATATTCGGAAAAAGGTTTCCAATACAAAGTAATGTCCATTGTACCATTCTTAGCTTTAATAACTTTCACATACAAAAATTCTACGGAATGTAAATCAATATTGCCACTAAAATATATGCCATATTCATTGGAATTTAAATATTCCACATATTCATACCACTTCAAAATATCCCCTGTCCAAACGACCCAACAGTCATCAACATACCTCTGCCACATTGTGAGATTGTTCTTAAACCTGTTTTAACTACTGTAAATTATCCCACATTCCAAAAAACCCCTAAAAAGGTCAGCATATATGGGTGCAAATATTGCACCCATTGCTGTATCCTTTATCTGTAAATACCATTCTTTATTGTATGTGAAGGAATTATGCTCCAAAACCAGTCTTAAAGTTAACAAAAATTCCATCTCCACCTCATCATATCTGCCTGACATTTACATCCAGTTCTTCACTGCTCTAATTACCTTTTTCATGGGGTATGCTAGTGTACAAAGCATGCACATCCAGTGTGCCCATGTATGTATCTTTAGAATCTGTAAATCATTCATGAGTACCAAACATTGGTTGGTATCTTTTATACGAGCTGTAACATGCACCAACAAAGATTTCAGCTTGCATTCCAAGTATTCAGGCAATGGTTCTAGCAAAGAACCCCTGACAGCCACTATAGGGTGCCCTGGAGGTGGATTCACTTGTTTATGGATTTTGGGTACTAGGCAAAAATATTGAGAGCTAGGATCATCGACCCTCAATTGTATAGATAAAGCCTCTATAATAGCCCTGCCCCTAACAGCCTGTTTTAATACTACATCTATCTGTTCTTTAAATCCCCTAGTGAGGTCCCTTGAAAGACTGCAGTAAGATGTGGCATCACTAAGATTTTTCTCTACTTCTTTGTTATAATTGGTTTTGTTCCACACTACTGTGGCTCCCCCTTTATCTGCTCTTGTAATAATCAAATCTTTATTTTGTTGTAAATGTTTTAAAGCTATTTTTTCCTCTTTTGTCAAATTATACGTGTCATGTTTAAACACCTCATTTTGGTTTATTTGTAACTCATGTAGTATCTGTCGTTCAAATACTTTAACCACCCCATTATATGGTGGTTGATAGTTGGATTTCTTAAATCTATAATTTTCAACTTCCTTATGAAGCGTATCCTGGGGTCTATGTGCAAAAAATATTTTAAATTCAAACTTCTACAAAAAGTTTTAAAATCCTGAACCACACCAAAGTGTGACACATAAGTACTAGGTACAAATCCCAAACCTTTATACAAAACCTTCATTTCCAACTCTGTAAAGTGAGGTTAACCACTAACGGATTTTCA